>NC_133773.1:21295381-21595381 GCF_003597395.2 Chelonoidis abingdonii
TTTTAAAAAGAAGCTTTATATAAAAAAAAGAGGGAAAACCGATACATGATCAACTGCATCAAGATGACATCACAGGCTCTATTGCTTATAAGAAAAGTGAATAATCAACTTATTCCAAAAGATATCCCAGATTAAACACTCCAGAAACTCCACACAATGTAAATACAAATAATACAATAAACGATTGCTTTCTTTGGATTCCCACAACTTGGAAACAGAAGGGTAGAAGAGGCTTGGAGTATGAAAAAAAAAAAAAGCTCTTCCTCATAGCGAGAGAACAAAAAGAAGAACAAAACAAAACACAGCCAGCAAGTTCCTCCCTCACTTTTCTTTGAAAAATCCGGTTTCCTGATTGGTCCTCTGGTCAGGTGTTTGGTTCCCTTTGTTAACCCTTTACAGGTAAAAGAAACATTAACCCTTAGCTATCTGTTTATGACAGCTGGACTCTTTATATCCTCCCACCTCCCTGATTCCTCACTCCTGGAGGACTGAGGTAGAGGTGAGTTGTATACCTTGCCTGCTAGCAGAACAGCTCAGCCATGTGTTTTAGAAATGAGATTATGCAATTAGATAAAAGGTCATTTCTCTCCTACTGCTCCTAAAATCTAAAGGAGTTTCCATCTTTTGGGGCGTGGTTTCCTCTCATATACACTGGTGTAACTCCATTGATTGCCACAAAGTTCCTGCTCGCTTGCACCAATGGGAGAGGAGAATCAAGTCCTTCTGGTCAAATCCTATAGTCCTGACTAATCTTTCTTCAGGCAACACCGTCTACCATTGCCATGATCTGCAGTGAATGGTTTGCTTGAATGAGGATTTGGCCCCTTATTTACAGACAGCAAATTTATGCCACCCTCTTATAATCAAATCAGACCTCTCTGGGCAAACACTTGTGCTGTGCAGAATAATTCAATTAAACTCAACAGTCCCATTGGATCCCATTGTGGGACTGGGGGCTTAATTGCTCCACAGTGTATTCAGACTTTGGAATATTAACTACTTCTGCTACCACCTCTTACAAAGCAAACGTCCCACCACAATTCTACGTCCTTTCTTGCTCTCTGAAGAAGAATCAAAGATTAACCCTTTTGTTTGCAGCAGTTTTCAGATGCAGGTTTCAATCAAAGAAGAAATAACTGTGTAATGATTAAAATTACAGAACACAACAAGTTTGGCAAGATAGTTAAAGCATTTCAGAAGTTTGCTAGACTTCCATTTTTTACTTGAGATAGCTGAATAATGGGAACATTTTTTTGAGAAAATTTGGTCTTTTCTTGTGGAATGCAAAAATGTTCTACTAGCTCCATAGCTGGTCAAAATGTAGGATGCTGGTTTTGTGGAGAAAAGTGGATCACTTTTTTTCCGCTGAAGAATTTTGAATTGTTTTGACCAGCTTTATTTTTTAATGACTCTCACGAAACCGTTAATTTAATCTATCCAGGATAACCGACATAGAGTCAATAGCAAAAACTCCATGGACTCCAATGGGAGCAAGACTGGGCCCTAATCTTTAAAAATGTAAGATTTGTTTCCCCCCAAGACTAAATACCATTATTATTGTGGCATATTGATCTCAGGGAGTGGAGCAGGAGATGCAGTGACTCTCTGTGGTGACTATACCACAGTAATGAAGTCACACCAAAATGGCAGGGTGCATGGTAACTAGCTTTCCCACCTGTGTCATTGCCTCTCATCTAACACTTACGCTTTTTTTCAGGTTACATCTGAAATGGAGAACACTGAGCAGCTCTTGCAACTTTCCCTCCTTCCTGGTGCGCGAGGCTCTAAATATGGTCCAAGTACCACAATACTGTGGTCAAATCAAAACGCCAGTTTTCAGACTGAGCTTTATTGCCCTTGGTCACCTTTGTGCTTCCCTACCATAGCTGGAACTGTATTTTTAGGAGCCAGGAATGTGGCCAGATAAAATTAAATGGGGATGAGAAACTTTCAAACTGATTTAGCACACACCGAGACTGTCACATACGCCCCGTTCCCCCACTGAGGGCTCTATTTTTTTCTTACATAATAGCACAGGCTTGTGGTCATCATCAAAAAATAGGGAAAGGGTTTTTGAACTTTTTTTATTTTTAAAAACGTGGTCACTTTCTTTTTTTTTTCTGTAACCCAGAGCTATATTTTAAGAACACCACAGGAATGCAGTTTAAAAAAAAAACTTTATTTCAATTTTTTTTTAAAGACCTCTCCCTATTACAACTCTGTTTACTGTGCCTTTAAATCTGCAGCAGGAGGGCCTGAAAAAAAGATCTAGGCAGAAACTCTACAGTGAAGCAGGAAAAGATATAGTACCTTCATGTAGGGTGACCAGACAGCAAATGTGAAAAACTGGAACAGGGGTGGGGGTAATAGGAGCCTATATAAGAGACACACCCAAAAATCGGGACTGTCCCTATAAAATCAGGACATCTGGTCACCCTACCTTCATGAGCAATACTCTTTTCCTTATTATAATAAAGTTCATTGTACAGTATTGGAAGAAAGTGACTCTTTTTATGATTTCTTACCATTGTCACATAATGCTCCTCAGTCTATGTTCAGAGATTATTTCCTTCCCCTGTAAATAAAAAGTAAAATGAAGTTATTTATATAGGAAATATTCAAGACTATTTCACCCTCTACCTTCTTTTCTCTCCACTATAAGAAGGTATAATAAGATCTTCCAGAGATATTTAAAAGTTGCTATTTATTGTATTTATTTTAAAGTTATTAAACTCTATTTTAATATTGGTAAAAGAGCACACTTCTGACCAGGCTGTAAATGAAACACAAAGAGATCTTCCTCCTTCATTGCTCTGCTAATCTCTCTAACTCTCGCCAGATATTCACCAAGAGCCGCATTCATGACTCACACACACTTTAGGCAACACAAAATGTTCAAAAATAAGAAGTCAGGTCCAAAATCATAAGATTGGCTTAAAAATCATTTTTTTTTAAAAGAAAATCTGAGGTTCTTTAACTTTGCTTGCGTGTTATTGAGCCTTTAAGGTGAACTTTCTTCATGTTTTCCAGCTTTTCACCTCAGTTATGAGGGGGTAGAAACTACTACTACCGCTACTACTTCTGTGCTTTTTTCATTTTAAATGAACACTGAGAGTCTCATGTAACCTCCTGATTCAAGCAGTTGGGGCTCCAAGAAAAGCAGCAAACATTGCAAGACTCATGATGAAGTTGAGAGCATTGGCAACACAACACATGAGTAAGCTTTGCTCACAGAAGCAGCCCCATTGTGTCCAGTAGGACTATTCACCCAAGTAAAGATTGCAGGATCAAGCCCAAAATAGGCAGGCCCCTGTTCTTCCCCTCAGAAAAACTGCAGCTGAAGCCCAGCTGCTCACTTGTCACTAAGGCCAGGTCTACACTGCGACTTTAAATCGGTTTAATGTCCGATATACCGATTTAACGCTGTACCCGTTCACACGACGTCGTCATTAATATCGAGTTAAACGGCTCCTTAAATCGATTTCGGAACTCCTCCCAGACGAGAGGAGTAGCGCTAAATTCGATAGTGATAACTCGGATTAGGGTTCGTGTGGACGGAAATCGACATTATTGGCCTCCTAGAGGTATCCCACAGTGCACCACTGACCGCTCTGGTCCGCAATCCGAACTCGGATGCGGAGTGCCGGTAAACAGGAAAAGCCCCGAGACCTTTAGAATGACATTTCCTGCTTTCACGTGTCCAGCTCTGATCAGCACGGGTGGCGATGCAGTTCAAATGCAAAAGTAGCTCCTGCATTGAACCTTACGGGAGATACTAGATCTGATCGCTGTATGGTGAGACAAATCTGTTTTATCAGAGCTCCGTTAAAGAACAGGAAATGCCAAAGCGTTTGAAAAATAAACTCCAGGATACACAGCGGTGCGTGACAACCATAACGGGAAGCCAGAGACTCAAACGGATGCTCATGGAGGGAGGGAGGGGGTAATGAGGACTACAGCTACCAGTCTCCACAGCAGTCTCTGAAAACTATTTGCATTCTTGGCTGAGCGCCCAATGTCTGTAGCTTAATACACGGTGTCTTGCGTGGTTCACGGAACAGCTCGTCAGTCTCTTCCCCCCCCCCCCACGTGAAAGAGAAGTAAAATAAATAATTCCTTGAGTACTGTAAATGTCACCCTCTGTGTACTGAATGCTGCTGGCAGACACTACGCGAGGTGTTGACAACGGTCAGGATACCGTTTGTGATCTCAGGGTCCATGATTGCTGTGCTATGGCGTTTGCTCAATGCACTCCGGGAAAAAGGCGCCAAAGGGTTGTCTGCTGCCTTCACAAAGGGAGGGGTGAGGCTGTACCCAGCACCACCCGGGGCAATGTTTTCTGCCCCATCAGGCACTGTGCTCTCAACACGGAAGTGGGAACTATGGGATAGCTGATGAACAGCTACCCACAGTGCACCGCTCCTGAAATCGATGGTAGCTTTGGACCATGGACGCAAACAATCGATTTCGTGATCCCACTGTGGATGCGCTAAACTGATTTTATTAGATCTGTTTTGTAATATCGGTTTAAGCTAATTCGAAATAGTCGTGCAGTGTAGACGTACCCTAAGTTAAGCATGGACTTCAGTGCTTTACTGAGTCAAGGCCTTTAAGCACAAACCACAAATAAATGTAGGGTGACCAGATTTCCCGATTTTTATAGGGACAGTCCCAATTTTGGGGGCTTTTTCTTATATAGGCACCTATTACCCACCACCCCTGTCCCGATTTTTCATGTTTGCCCTTTGGTCACCCTAAACAAATGCTAACAAAGCTCTCTAATAATTGAAGCAATATGGCTAGCTGCACTTTTGACCTCTCTCTCTATCTCTCTGGTCTTCAGAGTGACAGTCCACTTCAAGGTAGAATTCTCCCACTCTTAGACTAGGTCCTAGGTACCTCTGTACCAATCGTGATTACTCAGCAGGCCAGAGTGGCTTTGGCATCTGCAAGTCTTCTCCTTGGGAGCTTTGACCAGTGGGGAATAAAGTGACTCAAACCAGCCTTTTCAAAAAAAAGTATTGTTTAATCTTAATAGCAGAATCCCAGTATGACAAAAAAAAAGGGGGCTTTTAACACAATAAACAGTCTACATGCATATTTGTCTTACCTGAAGTTTAGGTAGGCCTTGCTTTACCTCAGATACCCCCACTTCTGGGAAGTGGAATTTGGCCTGCTTTGCAGCAGTTTCTGCTCCTCTCTCTCATCCCAGTGGTTTTGGGGGCTGAGTTTTGTCCACCCTAAAGTTTCAGTTTCCCTAGCTTCCCCCCTCCCCAAGTCCAGGTGTTGAACTCAGCATGGTCAGAGGCAAACTTCAATGGGAATGACACCTTCATTGTCTTTTTTAAGTAATGGAACTATCTGAAGTGACTGTGTGCTTTCCTGCCTATAAGCAGTTAGCTGCTGTTGGAATTAAGCCTTTGGAGCCCTGTAGCCAACACCGCAATAACAATCAGCCAAAAGGAGTTTATAAGATTCATAAAACGTTTCAGGCACTTCCTTTGCAATATGCACTTTCTATTTCATTCTCAGGGCTGTCTCTCTCTGATCAAGGCAGGCTGACAAGAACTTCTATTGATGTCAGTGGGAGTTCTGCATTAAGCAAACACGGAATATCAATGGCAGCACATGGCCCTAAATGAAGACACAATTGTAAGAGTATAGTGCAGCTCTGTCATGCAGTGGCCACTCAGGGTACATCTACACTGCAACGAAATACCCGTGACTGGCCTGTGTTAGCTGACTGGGGCTTATGGGGCTCAGGCTGTGGGACTATAAAATTACAGTGTAATTTTGGGCTGGAGCCTGGGCTCTGGGACACAAAGCCTGAGCCCAAATGCCTATGCTCCAATTTTATAGCCTCCCAGCCTAAGCCTCACGAGCCCAAGTCAGCTGAACCAGGCCAGCTGCAGGCATTATATCACTGCACTGACATACCCTCTGTGCCTTTGCACTGCCTAATTGGGTTGGGTTTTTTCTGCCTGCTGTGTTTGATAGCGGCATATTTTTAATTAAACTGAGGGGTTGAAATAGTAGCTGAGTCTTTTCTGTTTGGAACTGGCAGATTGTGCCTTTGCAACTTTTGATTCAACAGGGGTCAGGTGGGAAGCTGCAAAGTATGAAACTTGGGGGTCAGCGTGATCCAGCTCTGCTCTATTCCCACCCCCTCCTTAAAGCTCAGTCCAGTTTCTGAGACAGACAAAGGAAGATGAGCTGACTGCAGATTGCAGCACCATATTTTGGGCAAATGAAGCCCCACAGGGTTGGCATTCACAATCAGGGCCAGATTTTTCAAAAAAGCTCAGCACCCACTTAGGCAGTGAAGCAAGTGGGCAGATTTTCGGAATGAGCTCAGCACATTGGGAGACTGAGTACTTTTGTAAATCTGGCTGTAAATGTCACAATGTGAGCTGCTGGGTGCTGAACTCCTGAAAATCTGCCCCATAATCCCTAGTTTGTGGTTGCTGGGAATCTGCAGGGACTGATTTGCTGCCAACTGCTGCAAATGGACTTTGCAAGGTCTGGCTTCTGTGGCTAAAAATTACTGGAGATTTTGCTTAATGAGTCACAGATCATCACAATAGGAGAGTGATCACTAGTTGTCCACTGGTGAATGTGGATTTCTGTCCCTTTAACCTCAGTGTAGCGGCATTGCTTTTAGGAATGCTGTCCCAAACACTGGGATATGCTGTTAAGTATGTAAAAGGGCAGGTGTGAAGACAACTTCCCTACCCTATCATCAGCAATTACCCCCATATTAACAGGGACTCAGTTCTTTATCATTCACTTATGCCATGCAGTATGTAATGTTAACAGATTTAAAGATGTTAAATAGGCAAAAACAGCATGAAATTCTTCATGAAAAAACCACTTCAACAGTCATAAATAATTTTAGAGGTGGGCTATTGATTTGTTTTTGTGGTGTTATTTCCTCTAAGCTACCACATCCACACCCTTGAGTGAATGCTGGTGGGACATCTGTGCCCACATTATTTGACATATGGAAAAAACAACTTGAAATATTTGCAAACAGCTCTATTTTTGTTAAAAGTTTGTGTTTGTACATAAAGTTTCAGGACTAATTTTGTTATTACTTTATCTAGCAAACATAGTACCTGATGCTTTAGACAGGAATGCAGGATGCATATATATTTTTCAATATTTTTCTAACATTTTAGGTGGGTTTTTTTTTCTTGTAAATATAATTGAATACAGTGATTTAGCCAGAAATAGTATCTGGGAATTTAAAGGGACACCGGTTGGTGTTGGTTTTGAAAAAACAAGAGTTTACAAAAGTTTAAACCAATAGAAATATTTCCATTACTTTTTTGTCGGTTCCAATGGGGAAAGCTACTTTAAACAAATAACCCCTCCTTTGACATGTTTACAACTCAATCATTAGAGCACTGTGCAAACCTATGACAGCCAGAAAGTGAAACCTGAACAGAAATAGAGGTGAACCCGGTCAGCTTATTTTCACTGACTAAACTGAGGAGGGAGGGGGAACACAATAGCATAAAAGGTGCCATTTTAATTCAATATCTGCTTTATTAATAACAAAGATAAATATATTTGCTTTTTTAAAAATATTGATTTATTTTAGAGAGACAAGGTAGCTGAGGTAATATCGTCTGTTGGTGGAAGGGACAAGCTTTCACTTACAGAAGTTGATCCACTAAAAAAAGATTACCTCACCTACCTTGTCTCTCTCATATCCTGGGACCAACACAGCTAGGACAACACTGCATGCAACCACTGATTTATTTTAGGTATTTCTATTGAGCTCATCACCACTGATTCTTTGCACTTTTACACTGGTGTAAATCAGGAGTGATTCCACTGAAATCAGCAGACTGACACAGGTGTAAAAATGGAGTAAGCGCAAGGAGAATCAGGCTCCAGGAATTTTAACTTGTGAGTGTCCCTTTAACCAAAAAAGCAATGTGATCTTGCAAACAGGAGTTGCTTATCATGTGCATTTCATTGATTTATGTTTATTTGCTTAACCCAGTTTAATCCTCCCAAGTTTAGTGTGTATGTCTGTGTGTAAGTATCCTGTAAGAGCCCAGAAAACACAGTACTGAACCCTATCATTTTTTATCATACTGCCTGTGCTGTCTTCCTGCTTTCTAAAACTGTGCATCCCAGACATGTTTGGTCTAGTATTTATTTCTGCTAAGAGGTTGGGGGTGAGGAGAGCTGTTAAGAATAGGAAGGATTTTTTTTTTTTGCCTTGCTCTGCAAAATACTATGTAGAGTAAATGTATTTCCTTTGCTGAAGCAGATAAGTTATGACTTCTTAACATAGGCATTGACTATAATAGAATATAATCAACAAACCATCTAACAAAATTTATTTGTGTATAGTCATATACAGTGATATAGTCAAAGAGTCCCATTGCTGCAAGCATTTTATACATAGCTGGAACTTTTCTGACTTCAGATAAAAGAGGTCTGCTTTTCACCAGAGAGGTCTGGTTCTTACTTAACTTTAAATACATCAAAGTAGAAAAACAGTTGCACTATGCCCCAAATAAAAAGTCAGCAGAACTGATTATTTGAAAAACAACAGACTTATTATTTCATGTATTTCCAAAGACCCAATCATGTAGCCTGCATGATACAATCAAATATTCAACAGGTGGCATTTAACATTCACCTGTAAACTTTGTACATGCATCAGTTGCACTAGCAAACCCTGAATTTGCTTGCACAGATGGAGAACTGCACATTAAAAGTGGTGCTAACGCGAGCAATTGACAGCTGTGCACTCACAAATGTAGGATTGCCTTGAGCTGCCTCATAAAAAGATTTTTTGACCAGAAAGATCTTTCTGAAAGAAGTTTTTTTGTGTGTTTGACAGAACCCAAATTATTTTCAAAATCCAGACTTTTTAAAAAAAATGTTTCAATAAGTGCTTGGGTGTTTGTTTTTTTTTAATTTTTTAAATTTTTTCTGAGGAGGGGGAGTTCCTGGCTTTCCCCGTCTCTTAAAAAAAAACAAACAAAAAAAATGGAGAAGAAAAACCCCTCAAAGACAAACATTTTATGAAAACAAAAAAAAAATCAACATTTCAAAAAACAAATTAAAAAACTTTTTCTTAAGTCACTTGGGCTCTTTGGAAAAATCCCACCCTTAGATTTGTAAATATGGATTTAGGAGTCTATCTTTAGGCTCCTTATTTTTGAAAATTTTGGCTTACATGCTTTAATCCAACACAAGGCCTACATTCCACTCAGTGATGCATAGACCTTGTGATTATTCTTTGTACAAGAATGAATGTCACCGGTACTAAGTATAATGAAGATTGCTGGGCCAAATTTATGCCTGATGCAAACTGGCAGCGGGTTTAATCTGTGAGTGAATTTTATTCTTTGCAGTTTTAAAACATAAAATGTATGGTAAATTTGCTGCTTCCCACAATTATTTTCATAATAGCAGAGTTACTAAGTGGTTTGCCATCCATGTTATTATACTGAAAATACAAGGTAGATGAGAACCACAGGTTTTTTTAGCATAAGTGATTAAATCTCTACAAACAAGCATAAAGTTTATAACTGAACAGTGACAACAGTCCTCTCCCATTTGAAAACCTGCTCTGCCTCTGCCTGGAAAGCATTCGTTAATTTTATTATGGCCTGGATTCTTTCCAAACCTTCATTTTTCAATAGCATAATAAGTACTGTAATTTTAGGGTGCTTATTATATGTGTACATGTATATGCATAATGTGCAAAGCTATTTTTTCCAAGGTTAATGTCAGCTTAGCAATTTTATGTCCGACCTAGGTGCAAGGGATACATTTACCAGGCAAATAGCACGTGCCAGTCTCCTTGTCTGTTCAGAAAATCTGGGTTGTGTAAATCAAAATGCAGATTAGTCAGAAATGTGACTATATTAAAAAAGTATTGGAAGTACTGGAGAAAGGATAGTTTTATGCCAATGGCACTGGGCTCAGAATCAAAACTGCTGAGTTCAATTTCTGGCTCTGCCACAGATTTTCTTGTGACCTTGGACAAGTTGCTTAATTTCTCTGACCCTGATCCACAGTCCATTGAAGTCAGTGGGTGTCTTTCCATTGGCTTTAATGAGCTTTGTTCTCCATCTGTAAAATGGGGATAATATTTCCTTTCTCTGAGCCATTGTCTGTCTCGTCTATTTAGATTGTAGGCTCAGACTGTCTCTTACTAGGCATACTACACTTAGCAGATGGAGGCCTGAAGGCATTACTGGAATATAAATAATAATTCTTACTTAACATATGTTCTCCTTGTGTAGCCCCAAGTCGTAGCTTACAGTAATTGTCAAACGTGTTTTTCACTCCCATAAGGAATACAGAGACAATGCATCTGCAGAACCTCGATCTTTTAGTTCAACAAAACCCTTTAAAACCTCTAATATTCTATTTTAAAATGAAAAACCTTTTCAAGAATCCCATCCTAATACAAAACAAAACACCAAGGCTGAAAATCTCACCATCTGGACCAGGGCCAGCTCCAGCTTTTTTGCTGCCCCAAGCAACAAAGACAGTGGGGGCGGGGGGGAAGAAGCCGCTATCGGTGGCACTTCGGTGGCCGCTCTCACACACCATTTCATTCTTCGATGGCAATTCGGCGGCTGGTCCTTCCCTCCGAGAGGGCTGAGGGACCCGCTGCCAAATTGCTGCCGAAGACCAGGACATGCCACCCCCTTCCATGGGCCACCCCAAGCACCAGCTTGCTGTGCTGGTGCCTAGAGCCGGCCCTACTCTGGACATCAACTGCAGTTTTATCGATGAGGCCAGCATTTCACCCCACATTCTGCTCTCCTGTATGCTAACACTACCCCATTAAAATCAATGAGCTAATGTGAAATACATTAACTCCAGGGGCGGCTCCAGGCCCCAGCATGCCAAGCGCGTGCTTGGGGTGGCAAGCCGTAGGGGGGTGCTCTGCCGGCGCTGCGAGGGCGGCAGGCAGGCTGCCTTCGGTGATTTGCCTGCGGAGGGTCCGCTGGTCCTGCAGCTTCGTGGGAACAGTGGCCCCTCTGCAGGCAAGCCGCCGAAAGCAGCCTTCCTGCTGTGCTTGGGGCAGCAAAATGCCTAGAGCCGCCCCTGTTTACCTCAAAATCTTTTTTAAAAAATCTGGGCAATTTTGTGTGCCTCATTTACCAAAGTGGGTAAAAACCCATTCTGTGCTCGTTAAGAGCCTGATCCTGCCCACACCAATGTCAATGTCACAACTCCCATAAGAGCAAGATTTGGCTCCACGTCACGCAGTCGTATGAGACATCTGGTTACGGGGGAGATTGAAAGCACTCACAATGCATGCAGAGGCAAATAAGTATGCAGTGTAACCACAGTGTGACAGTCCTCAGGAGTACCCAAGGTTGCGAGGTCCCAGGATTGCCTTTTTCTGTGCTTGCTGTGGCTCAACTCCCTGACACCAACAGCCTCTGGCAGCACAAGCAGTCCCTCTAGACCTCCACAGGGCTTTCTCTAAGGCACACACCAACCCCCTGGGTCCTCAGAGTCTTCCCTGCAGTATCCAGCCCCTTATCCACTGGACGCTTGCAGAATTACTAGGCCTGCAGTTCCCAAAGGAACAGAAAACACCAGCTTGTAAGATTCAGCTCAGGACCAGCTCTTAGCTTAACGCCACAGCACCAAGCTATATTTATAGTGAAACAAGGATATGTTTATTGTCAAAGAACAGAGATTCAAGGGATAGTGAGTAAGAAGATTGGAAACAAATGGTTGCATATAAAACAAAATCATAACACGCTTTCTAGAGACTAAACTTAACTAACAAGTTAAACTTTTTTAGACAGGAGGTTGTCTCACCCAAAGTTCTCTCCAGCCAAGTGTGGTTGAGATTCCTTCTTTCATGAAGCAAACACACTCTATTTACTTCCTAGGTGAAGGATGGCAGAATGCCTGCTTTGTCCCCACAAATATAACAGAGCAAAGCTTTGATGTGCACTTCAAGATAGGGTCCCCCGCTGCAGATTGCTTCTTCCAGTTATCTTTCTCTTGCTCTGACGTTTTTACAATCCTTCAGTAACATCCGGTTTAGATTGGTGAAAGGAGACCTATTTGAACCATGCAGTACTTAACTTACTTGCAAACAGCCAGATAGCTAAATAGTTCTTGTCTGACAGAAAAGCAGTTTTTCACTTTTGCTGGTGACCAACCCCTCATCACAGACCTAAAGAACATATTGTTCAGTATATGTACATAACTCCTTTTATAACATCCATCCATACGTTTTACTATGATGACATTGGCTTTTATTTAAGGCCTCACATGGCACTTGTTGGTGAACTATAATGTACATACAGGAGAGCCCTGTAACCTGTATGCATCCCCTTGGCTTCAAGAGATTATTGGGTTACACACAGATCTCATCACGTCCTCTTATTCGTACAGATCATCATGCACACACATACCTCCTTATTGTTACTTCATTCTTCCAACTCACCCCACCTTCTTTGTCTGTTGCTTGCACCAGTTGCATCCTGTCATATAGATTATGAGTTGTCCGAGACAAGGAATTTCTTCCTGTACAATGCCTAGTGAAGTGAGGTCCTAACCCTTGATTGGGGCCCCACGGTGCCAGCATAACATGAAGAAATGGCATATATGTATCAGTAAATTTCCCAAATTGTCACAGCTTGCTGGTTGCTTGCACTAAAATAAAGTTATACAGTGAAACTATTTTTTGCATAGCATCTTTCATACAAATTTTATTCTAAAATTATGTACAAAGTTAGACATAACAGCAGAAGGACATTATGAGGTATAAATAAGGAAAAGGAGGTGTGTGTTCAGAGGACTTTTGAAAATAAACAGGGAGACAATGAAGGAGGCAGAGACGCAGGAAGGATCACATCACTAGCACTCAGAAAGTGGTTATTAAGGGGAAGATTAAAAGATAACTCAGCAGGGTTAAGAGTGTCAGAAAAAAATTTACCTTTCATTTACAACCCTGGATAGTTCACAAAAAAATATAGATAAAAAAGTGTCTCTTAATCATAATGCCAGGGAATAACGTGGTGTGTGTGTGTGTATGTATCTATATATCTTCAAGAAAAAATATATTTAACTTGTATTTCACGTAGGTCTTTCTATAATGGAGATTTTAATTAACTGGAAAGTAGCCTAAAAATTTCAAGAACAAAAGGGCAAGTAACTACATCTCAGATTCTATTGTAGGAGATTAGTGGGGTTTAGTTTAAGACTTTGTGAAGACATACTTAAGTTACTGTGTTACAATTGGTTGTTTGGAAGCTTGAACAGAGTTTAAATTACTTCAAGGTATCAGGTTAGGCTCATATGCCTGGGTGCTGATTCACAAAGAACATAAATGCTATAATATTGGCAGATTCTTTTTCAGAAGTTCTTTGGAAAATTTCGCTAAAAAGTGTTACTTTCTGCTAGATCCTTTACCGCATTGCTCCAACAAGGTATGTGGGTAGGTTTAAAATAGATTTTCTGGTAAAACTCAAGTTGAATTTTGATTTCATGAAATATAAATGCCAAGAAATGTATCTAGGATGTTTTGTTTAAACCTTGGTTAAGCTTATAGTGTGTTATTTGTATATGTGTATGACTGTAACACCATGATATTACCACTGGAGAAAGGAGTTCTTTTTGGTGACTACAATCTCATTGCTCATTCATCAGACATATCAGATTCAGCTATGCAATCTGCACAATGCCGTGTGTAGGGGGCAGTGTGAAGCCACACCACAGTGGGAGGAGTACTGGCAGATTGTACATCAGATTGCACAGTCTTTCCTGGGACTGTTTAGATTTCACTGTGGCTGAGCAGTCTCCATCACCCATGAGGATGGCTCTGTGCCTCGGGAGAGGGCAGCCATGACCCACCTCTCCCTGCTCAATTTGCTTCCTGGAGGGAGCAGGTGACTGACCCTTTGCAGGTGGTTGACCCCCACCTCTGTGCGCTGGCATAAGGGCTGATCACAGTCTGGGCCACAATGGGGAGTATTTCTAATGATGTACTTTTCACTATCTTCTGCAAGAGTTGAAAACACTAAAGGCTCAGCAGGGTCAGCAGTTGCTGGCTGTGAACTTTTCCATTGTTCCCCTCACCTTAGCACCCACACAGATTTAGAGCAGGAAAATGCTGGGTTCTGTGGGCTTGTATTACTTTAGGCATTAGCTACATCGCCTGATTCTGCAGCTCTCCCTTCAGCACCTGGACATCCAGTACAAGGGACACAAATTTTAGAAATTATTTGAGCTGAATGACCCTGGGTGCAAAAAAACTCAGATGTGCTTCATTTTCCTAAGTTACACCCCTGCTCCATACAAACCACTGATACAGGCCCTTTGGCGCTTGAAGTGAGAATTCGACCCAGAAGTAATTACATTTCCAACTTAAATATTCTGAGCTGGCTTTCTTCCAGAAAGTGATCGGAACCTGCTTTCTTTGGGCCCGTACAGACCTCCTCTAGATGCTCTCAGCACCCCTTTCATAAATTCCTCAACAATACTGGTAAGAGAGGGCCAGCTTGATTGGCACCTACAGTAGGACATTAACATCATCCTCATTCAGTGGTAACCCGTAGAGCCATATGACCTTTACCAAGTAGAGGAGGACATTCACTCAACCCTGGAAATCTCTTAGATAGCCAGGCCAAGAACAACTGATATATAGGTTGTTGGTTTAGCTCGGGGGTAGGCAACCTATGGCACGTGTGCTGAAGGCGGCACGCAGGCTGATTTTCAGTAGCACTCACACTGCTTGGGTCCTGCCCACCAGTCCAGGGGGCTCTGCATTTTAATTTAATTTTAAATGAAACTTCTTAAACATTTTAAAAATCTTATTTACTTTACATACAACAATAGTTTAGTTCTATATTATAGACTTATAGAAAGAGACCTTCTAAAAACATTAAAATGTATTACTGGCACGGGAAACCTTAAATTAGAGTGAATAAATGAAAACTTGGCACACCACTTCTGAAAGGTTGCCGACCTCTGGTTTAGCTCTTTCGTTAGAGCTAGGAGTACTTTTTTCAGCCACATAAGGACAGTTTCTCTCTCTCCTGAATTGGGCAGTAATACCAATGAGGGGAGGAGAGCCCATTATTATGAGTTTTCCACCTCCCTGTGGTTTTCCACAACTTGGACCCTGTGTTAATGGGAAAATATATAACATGGTTTGGCCCATTTCAGTGCTGAATCACTTGCCCAGCCACAAAACCAAGATTGGCAAACTGATGTGGCTTTTTTGTTCTCAGGTGGCACACAAGGCCTGAGACCTTGTCTTGACAATAGAAGCCTACATCTGTATACTCAGTGCTGTATCCTTAGAAAACAAAATCAGTTGACTATAGGATTACAGTAGTAGGTGCCAGATGCTCCCACTGCAAACAAAACCTGTTGCCGACTGACAATATACATTCATTTGGTAGACTGGCTCTCCTTCTGAAATTGTAAAACTCATGGGAGATTAACATCCTGTAAACGTTAAAGGTAAGAAAGGTCACACAGACCCCAGACGGTGCAGTTAAAGAGGAGACCTCTTGGAATTAGACACATCATAAGGAGGCTGGTGCTTCCCAAAGATATTTTTTTAAATGCATTTTCTTGTCAAAAGGCTTTGTAAAAGTAGCACATGAGAAACAAAGAGGATTTGCATGAGACTTCTTGTCAACAACCTGGTACTTGCCAAAAGAGCTCTCGTACTAATACCACTAATGCCGAACAAAGAAAAGAAAAAACAGATTAGCAGTCCTCACAAGCAGAGTCCATTTTTAACTACACGTTGGCTCCACCTATGAATTATGTGGTGATGGGGCTATGTAACTGTGATGCCTTGTTTTGTGTGGACTGCACCTTTAAACTTCTAGGAATTTTGTCTGTGTGTAGAGACAACAGCCATTTAGATCTCAGCCTTGCTGCAGCTTCTTCAGATCTCTCTCTCACTCACACACACACACACACGTGCCAGATTTGGAGCTGCCTGTAATAATTTATGAATACTATATCTTGACTGGGGTATGGTAATGTGTACTGTCAGTCTAGTTTGAGTTAATTCAAAGGCAGGATTGTCGGGAAATGCACATGGGCGGAGGTGAAAGGCTGGGTCCTGATATACACTTCTTGACAAACGCTAGAGAAAAGACAAGAGCTATTCATTTTGATGCCCTGGCTTGAACACTTGCAGAGCTCACCAAACGGTTTGGGGCAGTAAGTTGAAGCCTAGGAAGGGAGAACAGAAACTTGGATGGATTAAAAAAAAGTGACTCTTTCTGGGATAGTTATTTTTAGGGAACAGAGAGGCCTGATCCCCAGAGATTAAGGATCTGGGATAAAACTGACTTGCCTAGAACTTCAGGTAAAATAGATGTGCATAAACAGACATTTTGTTGTTTTATAAATCAATTTCTCTTATATTATGCTTTGTTCTTACTGTTAAGATTAATATTTGTTTTAAGAAGACTGTTTTGGGTTACTGGATTCACTGCTGGTCACAAGCAGCTAAAGAGAAGCCTTGCAGGACTGACCTCAAACAGACCTGCTGGGTTTGCACAGTAAATATTGTGATGGGGCAAGGCCAGATGGCTACAGTAAAGTACTGAGAAACAGATATGTTAGTCCCAGGCTAAACAAATCCCTAGGACCCTGCTAACCAAATGGCAGTTGCTCCAGGTTAATCAAGGCACCTGTGGCCAATTAAGATCTTTCTAGAAGGCAGTGGAGAGAGCTACTTTAATTAGAACACCTGCAGCCAATCAAAGCAGGCTAATCAGGGCACCTGGGTTTAAAAAGGAGCTCACTCCAGTCAGGCAGGGAGGAGTCAGAGGAGGAGGAGTGTATGTGAGGAGCTGGGAGTAAGAGGTACAAGGAGCTGAGAGTGAGAGGGTGCTGCTGGAGGATTACAGAGCACAAGTGTTATCTGACACCAGGAGGAAGGGTCCTGGTGGTGGGATAAGAAGGTGTTTGGAGGAGGCATGGGAAGTAGCCCAGGAGTTGTAGCTGTCATGCAGCTGTTACAGAGTGAGGACTGGCTAACAGGGCCCTGGGCTGGAACCCGGAGTAGAGGGGGCCCGGGTTCCCCCAAACTCCAACTCCTGATCAGACACAGGAGGAACTGATCCAGACTTTGGGTTCCACAAGAGGGAAGATCACTGAGGTGACAAATCGCCATAAGCGCAGGACCACCAAGGTAGAGGAGGAACTTTGTCGCAATACACAGAATAAGGAATCCTGTGGTCTGGTTCAAGAGTGGGAGAATTATGGGATTCCACCTGAGAGAGGTGAAGGAATGAGACCTAAGACCTGAGAAGGTGCACTCAGAAGACCAAAGAAAGGGAGTCAGGTGTAGCTAGCCCTGTAACTATGACAACATTGCTGAGGATGACAAGTGAAACTCTCTCTTCACTTCTGCTTTTACCAGTAAAGACTATTCCAATCTCAAAACTGAGACCAAACTCATAAAAAAGCAGGAGAAGCTGGTCCTGGGCAGGCCAGTTGGCATTATTTGCACTTTTGTCAGTATCCCTGTGCAAACCTGGTGAGTAAGACAAAAAGAAGAAGCAACAGTGGGAAAAGAACAAACCCACAGAAAATAATAATACTACTTTCAATGCCGCTAGCCTGCATAATGAAGAAGACAGTGTCCTGCATCAACTGAAATAGACACAACTGTACCCTCTCAAGCTTAATTCCTAGCTTAGATCTGTTAGCGCACACCAGCCAAAATTAGTGTTTGGCACACTCTCTGTTCCTTCAAAACCTTCCTGGGAACCCAAGACCAACCCCCTTGGTTTTAAAACAGGAGAATAACCATCCCCCTTCCTTTCCCTCCCAGATTTCCCCTCCCTGGGCTATCCTGAGAGACTACACTGATCAAAACTCTTGGATCTTAAAACAGAGAGGAATTAACTTCCCCTCCTTTCTCCCACCAGTCCATGGTGAGTTCACACCCAATCCCCTTGGGTCTTAAACAAGGGGAAAAATCAATCAGGTTCTTAAAAAAAGAAGCTTTTAATTAAAGAAAGAAAAATAAAAATTATCTCTGTAAAATTAGGATGGAAAATGTTTACAGGTATTTAGCTCATATAGACTAGAGGGACTCCCTGCTCCTCCCAGCCTGAAATTCAAGTTACAGCAAACAGAGGTAAAAATACTTCAGCAAAATATACATTCACAAGTTAAGAAATAAACATAGACTAATCCGCCTTTTTAGCTAGTACTTATATTTTGAACATGACAGACGTTTTAGAAAGTTGGGGAAACCTGGGTGCACGTCTGTCCCTCTTAGCCCAAGAGGGAACAACGAACAAAAAACAAGCATAAACAAAGACTTCGCTTCCAAGATTTGAAAGTATCTTGTCCCTCCATTGGTCCTCTGGTCAGGTGTCAGCCAGGTTCACTGAGCTTCTTAACCCTTTACAGGTAAAAGAGACATAAACAGATGGTTAAGGGTTAATGACACAGCCAATATAATGAGACCTAAGCTGTACATTGGAAGACAGTTCAAACTGGAATTGGGGTAGATACGTGGAGCTTCCTTCTTGTTCCAAACAGAATCTAACTGCACTTAGTCCAAACATTCTGATAACAACAAACATAAACCTCAGCCTTGTTTCAGTCTCTCAGTCCTAGGTCCCATCACCTTCCATCCAAAGAACCATTTCCACTAAATGGAGGCCGACATCAACAAGCCACACTTGGTTCACTAAGCCAGCAGGGCTCAGTCAGCCTCTCCCTGTAAGGTCCCAACTCATGCTTATAGGGTGGGTGAAAAGAAGAGCTCTGCCACTCTGTTACACCAATGAATAGATCAACCAGCTCTATTAAAACACATGTTTGACAAAGTGCCCAACTGTGCTGATCAAATATTATTGTTCTATTATATTGTGAAATATTCATGGGCATTGATAAGAAATAACATACTTTCCATTTCTTCCAGGAAGTAGTCCCAAGCATGAATACTCTGCTTCTGTTTATGATTGTGCTAGGTATATCCTTTGCTTCTCCAGTAAGTATGGACCCCTACCCCCAAACATTAAACACTACCAGAGTTATTGGTGTTATCCAGTGATTTGCATCTTTGTGTATGAGAGTGCTCCATTGACCCTTGTATTAGCCTAGCTGCCACTGAAATCAGTAAGAGTTAGCGATTACAAGGACTTGATGATCTAGCTGTAAATGGTCATCCAGTTCTCTACTTAATTGACTGTATTATGCTTCCCTTTTGGACACCATAGCAAAATTATTATTTATGATTCTGCCTAGTACTCTTAAATAACATGATAAATTTGGTGCAGCTTGCAAAATATAAAAGGAACAACTTTTTTTCTTGATCTGATCTTCTGCATCAAAGAAACAGTTTAAAATTATCTGAATTTTTCATTTTTATCTGGCTGGTGCACATTTTAACATTTGCATTCACAATGTCTTTTGATGCTTTGTTTTACTAACACCTCCTCTTTGCGAAAAAAATGTGCTTAGCAAATCAATTGATGCTTTTTCCCATCTCTAACTATACATCAATTTAACTTTTCAATTTTGAAACATGATAAGTCCGTAATCAAGCAGCTCCTCTTGAGGCAATAGTAGAGTCTCCTGGAAGGGAATCATCAGGAGGAGGGAGAAAAACTTGTTCACCTTAGCCTCCAATGATAGAACAAGAAGCAATGGGCTTAAACTGCAGCAAGGGAGATTTAGGTTGGACATTTAGGAAAAAATTCTAATGTCAGGGTAGTTAAACACTGGAATAAATTGCCTAGGGAGGTTGTGGAATCTCCATCCTGGAGATATTAAGAGTAGGTTAGATAAATGTCTATCAGGGAGGTCTAGACAGTATTTGGTCCTGCACGAGGGCAGGAGACTGGACTCGATGGCGTCTCGAGGTCCCTTCCAGTCCTAGAGTCTATGAATCTATGAATCTAAGGAAGAAACTGTGTTAAAAATCTGGTCAAAGGTTTACCTGGCCTTGTTACAATATCCAAGTCTTCTACCTGTCTGATAATGGGGCAGGTTTCATTACCTTTTAGCTAAGCTATTTCTTAGTGAGTCTTAGGTATTGTGCAAATTGAACTGCATTTTCCCAGCCTTCAGAAAATGAGACTTAATCCTGCAGTCCTTAACCAGGGAAAGCTGGCAAAGGACTAAAGGATCAGGCTTATGAGGCCAGATTCTGATCTCTACTACACCTCTGTAAATCTATTTTCACTTTAATTTGAAGCAAAAATAAACAGTTGGTGCTTTCAATGTGCCTACTATATGAGTGAAATTGCAAAATCTTTAATTTGTTGTCAACAGTATTAGATGTTTTGCTGAACTGTAAGAGAAGTCCATTTGGCCCCTTGTTTAATGCTGGCTACTTGAAGTAAATTGAAGTCACACAGACTCCAGTTCAGCAAGATGCTGCAAAACACTCAAACATGTGCTTAAGTCCCATTAAAGTCAGCTGGATTTAAATACGTTTCAGTATTTTGTTGAACAGGGATGGACTTGCTGAATCAGGGCTAAAGAGAAGATATATATTGTCGCCAAACGCTGGTAATTTGGCAGGTGACTATTACATTTCCAAAAGAGGAAATGTTAATTAATTTGTGTTTGTAAGTGGATTTTTTCTTTAGTACTCTGGTACTTTAGTGCGTTAGGTAAGATATCCTATTCCTTCATTATGCTTTAGAAACATAATATAGTTTGGACTGTGTCCTCTTGACAGATCAAAAGAAGCATAAATTTGCTTGGAAGTGGCTATGAGGAAAATGTTGCCAATGTTAATGCCATTAATGCAAACACAGAAATCTTAAGCAATGGCTCTGGGAATGCTGAGAGGAACCAACAGAATGGCAAGAATGAAAACAATGAGCACCCAGAAGGAGCAACATTCAGTAATTATACACGAGGACCCAATCAAACTGGAGAGGTGTCTGCAATTGATATTAACAATCCCCAGGGGGCTTATGAGGATAAACTCAATAATCAACCAGCCCCTGAGGACCCTGCTAATACCCACGGAACACAAAACACTGATCAAAATGCTGAGCTCCACACAGGGAAAGGAATTTATCATCATCATTTAGACCTTCATGTGAACACAAACGGCACCAGTGAACACAATTCATCTGAACATTTGCCAGGGAAAAACAGTGTTTATGGTTCAGCATGGGCAGAAAAGGGTTTTGCACCTGAGGATGCAGAGCTCTCCACTGACAAACAAGATGCTATAGAAGCCCACAATGACAGTGGCTTTAATGTAGGGGAAAAGGATGAGGATATGGATAATGGCCACCATCATTCAGACAAGTGTTATTTTAACAATGAAGGCATGCAAAGGGTTGATTTAGGTAATGCTGGTGATAGTGCTGACTCTAACTCTAGTCAGCAGGAAGAAAGCAATAGCGACTCTGTACAATCCACTCCAAAACACTGCAAGAGTATCCCCAGTGAATCAAGGAGTAAATCTGCTCATCAGAATACTAGTGTGTCCATCAGCCCCAGTGCCGCTAGCTCCTTCAGCGACCCCAGTGCCTCAAGTGACTCCAGTGACTCCAGTGCCTCAACTGATTCCAGTGCCTCAAGTGACCCCAGTGCCTCCAGTGATTCCAGTGACTCCAGCAACACCAATGCCTCAAGTGACTCTAGCGACCCCAGGGCCTCAAGTGACTCCAATAATTCCAGAGAATCCAGCAGCTCCAGTAATTCCAGTGAATCCAATGAAACAAGATAGTAAAGTTCAAGAAGTCAATAGTGACATTCCAAAGGCATCAGATACCAGTCGCTGGCAAAACAGAGAAAAAGGCAATAGCCTACAAACAGGTATCAGTGAAAATAATTCGATGATTCAAGTAACTAAAACTAAATTGGTAAATGGTAACAACCACAGCGGAAAAGATACTCCTCCAATAGTATCCCAGAATAAGGACTGTAGCTCTCTAGAGGACTCCACACAATTTGCTTTGGTGGTTACCTAATTTCATTAATGTTAAGGCTTTTTATAATGAAAGAGAATATTGTGTTGCATTAACAAGCATATTTGCCTTCTCCCTTTGCAGCCTGTGGTTCAAATTCTGTTTTCACTGACACCTGTACAACCCCAGCGACTTGGGTGTCACTTGGAGATGAATTTGTTTCAAATTCAAATCGTTGCAGAATGTTTCAATGACATTGTGTAACTGTGCCTTGTAGCCTAGAGCTGCAGAATCTTAGTGTAATTTAATATTTCAAATTTTCTTTACACATTTGTAATTTCTTAATCAGAACTACAGGAAAGATTGTTGTTTACCATGCTGTGTCAAACACATTTCCCACTGCTGCCTTGTATCACTGTTATCTCTAATCTATTCATTCTCTCCAGCTACTCTTCAGCCTTATCTATTTGCTGTAGTACTAGAATATCCCACGGTGATGTGCATTAGAAAGAAAGGGGTGGTTTGGTGGAATACGTGAATTTAGCAGGTAGCACCAGTCCAGTCTCTACTGAGTCTATCACATGACAGAAAGCACATGTAGTACTAAGTGATACGCTTGTTGGTGTAATGACCACAACATTCTCTGCTGTAGCTGGCCTTTATCGGTCATAATTGAGGCATATTAGTGGAGCAACATTGGAGGGACTGTAGTACTGAGGTGGCAGGGGAAGTTTGGTCTCTAATATAATAGTTCTCCATAGTCCTATTACAGATAGTCTTACAAATGATGTTTAACTAAATGTATAGGCAGTTAGATCTTGGAGAAAGGCTTGTTCTTACATTGTGCTGCCATTCTTTTTTTAGAAATTGTGAGCATTACCAGTAAAATTGGCTTCTTCTAATGAACTCTTGCTGACTAGACATTTACTTAGGTGCACAGTTGCTGTCTTCAGGATATACCTCCACAAAAAATGGAAATCATTACAAGGTCAGGAAAACATCACATTCAAAAAGCTGTCAATCTGGCATCTTTACAAACAGCTACCACTGACATCAGTGAGGTTTGAGGATGCTCAGAACCTCTGGAAATCAGGCCAGTGGTCCCTGCCCCAAAAGTCTTAAAATCTAATTAGACATCAGGCAGACAGTGACTGACAGACAATTTGTGACAGTAACAAACAACAGAGGGAACAGTGGAGAGGGAAAGAAAACAGTGAAAGGAACAAGATCACATGGTTACTCAGCTACAGTACATGTATTCCTTGGCAGGTCCATGTAAGTTAATTTGGTTATGGTGGATTAACTCATTTGCTGTAGGCATTTCTATAAATGATGGGGGAGATTGTGATTGTCTTATTCACACAAGTGAACAGTTCTTCATGGGACTTCAGTGAAACTACTGAAATGAGTCACTGCTTGCTACCGTTATTGAACTGGATTTAATTCTATGGCCTATGCTATATAGGGTGTCAGATAATCACAACCTTAAAATCCATGAGGCTGTGACAGTTTATAACAGCTCAAGATCAGCCCCTTTGAATTTGAGTAAGGGGTTCACAATCTGCCCCTATATTTGTAAAGACCACCATGAAAAAAGTGAAAGATCTGTAGCATATATTAAAAAAGATGATTATAATAAACAAACCACCCTCTTTCACTTTCATGAGTGCTTTTGTTTTTCTTTTCTTATTTCTGGAATTGTGGTTTCCTTTCAGAATAGCTCTAGGGTGTGGAAACACATGCATATAACAGAGCTAGTGGCTTAAGGCTGTCAAAATGACAATCACCGCCTTGACCTGCCATGAGGCACAGAGAACAAAAATTCATTCTTCTTTCACCATGCTACAAAAATAATAATTAAAACTCTACATACAAACTGTGTCCCCAAAAGCAATACCATAGATTTAGCTTTAGAAAGCTTTGGCAATTAAAAAATATACCATGCCACTGCTCTGCCAAGTTTATCAATTCCAGACACTAACATTTATAGTGCTGGCAATAATTTTCAGCCACCTTTCAAGCACCAAACATTGAAATTAGTGGAGATACCAGCTGCCACTAAATAAAGCCTGGGGCTTTTGGGTGTTGCTAACTCCAGTTTCAGAGTAGCACCAATATCTGAGTGGAGTGACCTTTCTGCTCTCCCCACAAAATTAGCAGGGTTGGTTTTGAAAAGCAATGATTTACTATGGTTTGGTTTCATATAGGAGTAATCTACCAAGCTTCATGTTCCTTCTTTGGGCTACATGAAGGACATGCCTCCAAAGAAGCATCTTGAGTATTTTTTTCCCCACTTCCCTCCCTGATTTTCTCACTAAAATGTTTAATCAGCAAAAATACAATGTATTTATAGATAAGAAAACAGAAATGGAAAAATACAGTTTAAATTCATGTATACTGTGCCATGAACATGCCCGGATATTATTTTAAAATATATCTTTATACTTTCTTACTCCCAAAAACATTTTTCTAGTTACACATGTATGTTTTCTATTGCTAGGATTATTCACCTTAGTAAATCACCAAATGGGGTTTCAATGGTGGGCAAGCGTTTGAAGAAGAGAAAATGAACTCTCACTATGAATAGGGGAGAATCACTTCTTATATGAACCTTGTGATTTCTATGTACTCAAGGGAGGGAGCAGGGTTTGGATTTTTACAACCATTCAACTCTGATCTAACTCTGCTCCCATTAAAGTCAATGTAAGATTTTTTCTTTCTTTTTTTTTCTTTTTTCTACTTCAATGGGAACAAAGTTAGGCCAACACCAAGCACTGGAAAATCCCACCCTATGCTTTTATGATGTAGGATATGGTAACAATTTTTATTAGGGAACCTCTTCTGATCTATAATACTTCACATAAATTAGCCCATTGTTACTGACGATCTTTTATGCTACCCAGGCTTCTGCATTATACCCAAAATTTCATCAGTAAATTACTGTTGGATCTGGTGAAGTTAATCACTGCTAATAACATACACTAACAAATTTAGTCCTCTTTAATGTTTGTAAATTCTTAACAAACCGATTCTTATATTCTGCTGCTATGTTATTTATAAGTATTCACCCAGATAGTTTAGATAAACAATTGTTCACTTAAGAGTTTTTCCACAAACTATTCAATTTAACTATTTGTTATTCATGGTAGGTCACCTAAATGACGGTATTGTTTCTGCTCCCTGACTGGTTGACAAACATTTTAAACAGGAGAACAAATAATATTCTTGTTCACATATGAATACTCTTGTCTGCATGCAAATATCATAATACTATTCATAGTAAGGGTAGCCAATCCCCAAACACGGGTGTGAAGAAAAATACCATCATACAAATGTTCGCAAATTGTGAACAACAAGGGGCACTGTACAACTGCGCAGAATTCAAAGTGTTTGTGAAACCCTGTTTTGCAGTATTTGGTCAGCTCTAAAAATGAAACCTGCCGGGAAAACTGGAGAAGGTGGAATGATGCATTACACTTCACTATACTAACTTTACTAGGGGTGCTTCCTCTTTCATTTCCCAGCCAATGAGTGGGGGCGGCTCCAGGCACCAGCATGCCAAGCGGGTGCCTGGGACGGCAAGCCACAGGGGGTGCTCTGCCGGTCGCCGCGAGGGTGGCAGGCAGGTTTCCTTCGGCAGCATGCCTGCGGAGGGTCCGCTGGTCCCACGGCTTCAGCGGACCTCCCGCAGGCAAGCTGCTGAATCCGCAGGACCGGGGACCTCCTGCAGGCAAGCCGCGGAAGGCAGCCTGCCTGCCTTGCTTGGGGCAGCAAAATACCTCGAGCTGCCCCTGCCAATGAGATACACTTAGAAAGCCAAAGGTGTTAAGTGTGACTCCCACTGCCTCTTAGTAATGCTGCATGTACTATAGGCACTTGGGCTGGCACTTACCCCTGGCGTGAATTATTAAGGACAATTACTTGGTTGTTAGTGTGAGTTTAGAATCTCCAGACGATTTTCTCTGAGCCCAGAATAAGCTGTATCTAAAATGGAAGAGGGTATTTAAGGTATTAGTTTTTATTTTACATATATCAGTGCTCTTTGCTGGAATATAACTGATACACTAAAGAATAACTCATAGGAACTTGTAGTGATGGAGCTGAGGATACTAATTTTGAATACTGCTGATGCCATCAATATACAGTTGGCAGCTGTCTATTGTGCATGCATGTTTGTGGCCATGGATCATTACATACTGTGGGAAGTCTGCTCTTGCCTTAGCCATGCTTAAAGGAGAATGCCTCTGACGATAAGGAAATAATTGAGCAACAGGGCACGATGTCTGACCTGGAGGATTTAGGGAGAGACGTTCAAATGCGACGGTGCAAGAAGGAGCTCCAAAATCATTTTTGGGAGGACTAAGAAGAAAATCTTCAAATCAGGTCTATACAGTCTCAGAAAGAAGTTCATGCTCTTCTACTTTTCCATTCTCTGTTGCTCATGTATAAGATTTTATATTTAATTCTGCATTGCTCACGTAAAGATTTTGTATAGCAATGGGACCAACCGTCAACATAAACATCCAGATTCAGTTTCCAAACCCATCCAAGTTTGGATCAAACAATCAAGTGTGCTAAAATTTTTTGAAACTTTCACCAGTGGCTAGGTGAGTCCTCACAAATAAAATTTATGTCCAGAGCTGGTGTGATAGTTTGTGTGGGGGGCGGGGCAGGAACAGCACCCAAAAACCCACTGAAGAATAGTTTTGCAAACTAAAAGTGCTGATGGGTATTGTAAGGATAAAGTCATTAATGGTTGTGAGGTGCTTAGTGTTAAATTGAGGGGGACAGATACAGTATTAGAACTGGTTGTTTGTACTGGAAGTGCTTTATTTGTTATTCCCCTGTTTCAAGGTTCCAGTCATCTACTTAGGGAGCAGAAACAATCCTATGCACCTTAAGTGACCAACCCCAACTAACAACTATTGAACAGCAAATAATCTCACCAACGTCCCAAAAGCAATACATTTTCTTCCAAACTATTTAGCAAATAGTTATGAACAATTAATACATTTAAACGAAAATTAGGATGAGTGCACAAACAATTTAGTAACCAAAATAAAAAGACCAAGTTTGTAACAAATATGCTTCATGACAAATAGTGAGAGCAACATTAAGCATGAGCAAAAACAAGAAGTCCTTGTGGCACCTTAGAGATGTACACATTTATTTGGGTTAAACATGAGGCCGCTAGTCACAATACACAGAACCTGGTGTTTTGGGACCATATTGTGTCACTGATTTTCATTCAGAACTAAGATGGCACAATATTGTCATTCATTTCCAAAAATATTCACAGATTATTTTTTCTCTATTCAACCAGCTCTACCCAGCATCATGCTTCTTTTAACTGCAATGCAGCATGTTGCAGGAGCACTAGCTGTAGGCTTGAAGGAGGGCTCCTCACAAGTTAAAAATGGTCTTGCTTCTGGGAATGATGCCCCAGCAGCACAGTGGTTTGGCGTATCCTTGGGTACACGGATATTTTTGTGCTGGCTCATTTCTAGCTCTCACATGAAAAACATTCTCCGACATTGTGAGTTTCTTACATTGTCAGCTGAATCTGTCAATATAGAGTACGTATAAACACAAAGGCCATATATTTTTCTGTTTTAAAGGGTCTTCTTTACTTCCCCACTTCCAAGGAAAAATTCTTTTCTAATAAATCATTGTATTAAAATGAATGATTTTGTTGATTAATGATGTTCTCCACCAATCTATACACATCTATAATTGGAGTATTTAATGTGTATGTTCAAAGTATTACTTGCAACTGGGATATGTATATTTCCTAAACCATTAAAATATGTACAATGATGGTAAATTATATTTATTTTACAGGACAGCATTCCTGTTTAGTAGATTTCTTTTTTTCTTTTTTTGCTATTATTTCAGCTACTGCTAGTACTAAAGCCCAGGTACAACCGGTTCAAACAGGTTCTTTCATTTCTGTAATTATTTACAGTTTGGTTCTGAATCTCTCCGTTATGGCTGCTAAATCCATCATAACTAGGCCATTCTGTACACTATTACAGTAAAAAAACCTTGTTTTTGTTGGATAGCCTTCTACTGGCACTCATCTTCTCCTACCCTCTTGACCAAAATATGAACATAGATGCTAATCCAGCATGCCATCTAAGTGCTCTGCTGGATCATGGCGTAAATGTAGATGTTTACGCGTAGAAAAATTCTGACTCATATTTTGACACCAGAAATCTTTTCTTGGATTTTTTTTTAAATGGGCTCCTTTATTTATACACAAAAATTGTTTCCCTCCATTATCCCAACATTCCCTGGCTCCAATTTGATTTAACCATAAAGTTAAGCATGTGCTAAAATGCTTTGCTGAATAGGTACCCCCGAGATGAGCTACCTGGGACGGTGAGGGGCTTTCAGAGCTAACCAATCCCCTCCACTACCACCACCAAACTACTTTTTAACAATGCTAGTATTGTACATTTTTGTATTTGGGGAGCAGATTTCATACAAATCCAGTCTCATATTTTTGCTTCTATGTGGGTTTGTTTTTAAGTTAAAACTGGGAAACCCAATAAAAATTAATTAGACACAGTGCTCCCAAACTATTAGAAAGCCATATAATGTGGACTGAAATCTTATTAGCTTGATTGTCATTATCTGCCAAATATCTTTGCAGGAATCTATTTGCTTTTACATGTAAATTAATGGGCTAAGATATACTTTTTCAAAAGAATTAGGAATATGCAGTTCAGTCCCCAATTCAGCAAAACACCTAAATCTGTGCTCAATGTTAAGCATGTTCCTAAGTACTTTACTGAATCAAGACCTTAGAGAGGGTTATTCTGCTAATCAATTCTTGGTAGAGAAAGGAAGAGGCAACATATTTATATGGCTTCAATCAATCTAATGCAGCATTTTATACTATAAATAAGACTAGAGGCCAAAAAGTGGGACTATGGACCAGGGCCGGCTCTAGCCATTCACCGCCCCAAGCATGGCGGCACACCGCGGGGGGCGCTCTGCCGCTTGCCGGTCCCGTGGCTCTGGTGGACCTCCCGCAGGCGTCCCTGCGGAGGGTCCGCTGGTCCCACGGCTGTGGTGGACCTCCCGCCTGCCGCCCTCCCGGCAACCGGCAGAGCGCCCCTCATGGCGTGCCGCCCCAAGCACGCACTTGGTGCGCTGGGGCCTGGAGCCGGCCCTGCTATGGACACACGATGCAGCAGTGCGCACTAGAAGGGTATGATTTCTAAAGCATACCAATACATTGTGCACTAACTGGTCCATGTTGACCCTGCTGACGCACACCAAAAGTGCATGATAATAGAGTACACTGCTATTTGTTTGCGTGCAACATGTTGGTGAGCTTTAGAATTCACACCCATCTAGTGTGCATTGCAGAGCACTGTGTAGGCAAGCCTTCAGTGGAATAACTGCTGAACTGAAATGGGAAGATTGCTGTCTATCTACTCCTACCGTCAGAGTAGTTTGTGAAAGACCAGTTCCTTTAAGCCACCCTGATGGTGCTGAATGAGAAACGAATGATCTTGCTACACTATGTGCTGACACCAATTATGTGAAAAATAAAAATTTGCCTCTGAGAATTTTCCTTTTTTAACAAAGGGTGGGGAATGTTCAGATGTCATACAGTTCTACCATCTGGAAACCACAGCAACAGCACATTGATTGCCACTCAGAGGTTAAATGGCACATCTGTTGAACTAGCGTTTCACAAAAGGTGAAAAACTGCTGCTATGCCTGGCTTTTCCCCTACTTAAGTCTGCTGAGCTGGCATCAGATAACAGTCTGCTTTTGATTTTGTGGGTTTTTCTGGCCTGAGGTTTCCATCAAAACCAAAACAGCTCTAGCTCTGCCTTGTAATTAAAGTTGATTCAGTAGCACACTGGGTCTCTACTAGGCTTTGAAATTCATACTTCATTAAGACGAATGGCTAAAGTTTACATATCTGTTAGTGCTACCATGACAGTCCACTTGGGAGCAAAGTGGGTATATATGCGCTCGTTTACATGGTGAAAGCAATCTTGGACACCAGAATGACTAAGAAAGTTCATTTCTGAATAATAATGAACATTTAGACCTGGAGGAAAGGTTGTAACCTGGAGAAAGACCCAAAAGCTGACATTTTCAAAGGATTCTAAGCAAGTTAGGTGTCCATCTCCCACGAAATTTCAAGTTAGGTGCCGAACTTACTAGTTTAGGCTCCTCTGAAAATCCTGGTGTAAAGTCTAAAGAGTTTAGGTTTTGAGATGATGAAGAATAAATAAAATTTCTTCTTCTCCTGGATACTAGTACTATGATTTGAAGCCATATTATCAAATTGGGTCTCTTGTTTTGGGTGCCCAGTTTGACACACCCTGACCTTGACTTTCAGAGCTACCAAGTAACCGCAGTTCCCATTGACTTCAAATGGAGTTGGCCTCTAAGACACAGGCCCTAACTATCCTGCACTAAGGCCTGTTTTTATATCAGAAATAATTCATGCCAGTTTTCATAACTTGGTAACTTACACTCCTTCTATACATTAGTAATCATCACCAAGGAATTGATTCTTTAGTCCAAGTGTTGCCAAAATGCACAATTTTAGCACCAGTTTTGTGATATTTGCTGTGTTTCTTAAAGCTCCAGCTCCTAGAGACATGTGACAAGGTGACAATCTCAGTTTTCATTTAAAAAAACCTTCTAGTCCTTATGGTTCCAGAGAAAAGCTTGAAAACATGACCCAAGTACTTAGAGACTCAAAACCCAGCAGGCAAATTACAAGAAACCAAAATTAATTATAAAAAAAACCCCTCATGATTTTTAAGCAGATCACATGATATTATGGGGCCTAATTCTTGTTTTGTAAATGCTTGGGGTTGCAATACTCTAGTCCTATAATTACTGTAGCAAAATTCCTACTAAAATAAATGGAAGATTAGCCTGTTTCTCAGGGAATTTGCAAATCAACAGTTTAAAATGAAGTTGCCTCATTTAAAACCTTAAAGAGCTTTTCTCTTACTCTGTTAACTCAAACTTTGGCAGCTCCAATTTTTTCCTCATTGTCTACATTCCATTTATTTTTCTTCTTATTAATGCATCAAAGATTTCTTCCCTTTAGTGGATGTCATAAACAAATAGTTAAGGGTTAATGCCTCTTTTACCTGTAAAGGGTTAAGAAGTTCACCTAGCCTAGCTGACGCCTGACCAGAGGAACCAATGGGGGAACAAGATGTTTCAAAAGGAAGGAGGGAAGTTTTCCTTTGTTCAGAGTTTCAGTTTCAGCCAGAGTGAAAAGATCAAGGAACCAGCCTCTTATCAGAGTAATAAGTTTTAGAAAGGGATAAATAGGTTTATTTTTATTTTCTTGTAACTTGTCTTGGTACCATTAAGGGAATTATCAAATTTGGGTATTCTTATGTGTATTAAAGTTTTTGCCCAGGGGAACATCCTCTGTGTTTTGAATCTGTTGTCTGTGGGAGTAGCTGGTATACTAATCTCTCCCAGAGGGTTTTCTTTTACCTTTCTTTTCTTTAATTAAAAGCCTTTTTTCTTAATACCTGATTGATTTTCTCCTGTTTTTTAGATCCAGGGGGGTGGATCTGGATCCACCAGGAGCGGTGGAGAAAGGGGGGGAATGGTTTAATTTCTCCTTGTTTTAAGATCCAAGGGTTTGGATCTGTGTTCACCAGGAAATTGGGTTGAAGTCTCTCAAGACTACCCAGGGAAGAAAAGTAGTGCTTGGGGGTGGTGGCAGCGATACCAGATCTAAGCTGGTAATTAAGCTTAGAAGTGTCCATGCAGGTCCCCATATCTGTACCCTAAAGTTCAGAGTGGGGAAGAAACCTTGACAGTGGAGTTGCTCTACAGTAGAATATGTCAGTTTTTAAGGAATGAATTAACACTTTAAGTACCAAATGGAAACTGACCCATCTTTTGCGCTACCAATTATGCAAAAATACTTTAGTCACAGCTACAAGTTCAGTTCTATAATGAAATCAGTAACAGTGACTCTTTCTGAGATTGCAAGGAAGATTATCTAGAATATCACTGAGGTTTCTTCTCTCAGTCAATCTCTTTCTCCTTGAAATGAGTTTAGATATCAGATAAAGTTCAGCCCCTTATTCAGAAGGATATTGGAATATCCCAAATTTCATTTTATAGTGTGGTCCCTTTTGATTCTTTAATACCACCTAACCATTCCAATCTTCACTAATTATCAGATCATTTGAAGACAATTTTTCCCTCAGCCTCCCCACATGCTCTTTTAATAATACCATGGAATTGTAATGACTGTACATACTTAGGAGGTTTACTGACATTTACTTTAAAACCCATTCAATTTTGCTTGATGATTAAACTACAACAACATGGCAATATTCTGTGCTCGTACTGGCCAGGTCACTTCTGCTTAGTTTTTCACTATTTTCGTCAAAAAACATAAATAGGAAAAACAAATCACAATTTAACTAATTTCCCTGCAATTCATTAATATCAAATATTTACAAGCCTTCCAATCCTTGTCTGATAATTCGCTAGAATCGATTATAAAGGTAGTTTTTTAAAATGTAGGCATACTTTGAATATCCTGCTTCCAGAAAATAAGGAGTTAAAATTAAAACTACTAAGATGTTTTCTTGATGTTCTAAGATTTCATAAGCTGTCCTTGGAAAGGAACTGAAAAGCTTAGTCTTTAGTCTCTGATCCAAAGTCCCTTTCACTTTCTTGCTTCAGACTGGTACAGAGCATGCTAATGGGACCTGGTTTATACAAGAACCCCTTAACCGTATAGGTAGAAAAATCTGGAAAAGCAGGTGAAATATTCCATAGAATGTTAAAGTAATGTAAGAGCTACAACGATAATCACGCTGGCATTTCAAGAGATAGTAAAAATGTAGGTGAAAAGTTTAGCAAGATAATGACTCTTAAGGAATGGTAGATTAACAGGGTAGTATAATTGCTTCTTTCAAAAGGCACTTAAAAGAGTCACACTCCCTACTCCATAGCGGGGTGGACCCCTGTTCCTGCCGTGAAGGGTTAGAAACAGCCCAGGAGAGGGCTGAGGCTGGGAAGGAAAGCCTGGGCTGATTAGGGAAGGTAGGCTCAGCTGTGGCCAAGCCCCAGTCAGGCCCAGCTGGCCCCTATAAGAGGCAGTGAGCCAGATGCCCAGTCAGTCTCTCTCTGTTTGTAGAGGGAGATGGGCGTGGCTGTAGGGAGCTAGACACAAAGTACCTGAGTGGAGCAGCGCTGAGGACAGGCTGAGGAGCTGGGGAGCTCCAGCCTGGAAAGCCCCAGGCTGTGGTCTAGCATTGGGCTAAAAGGTACTGGGGGTTGCAGAGGCCAGCCCAGGGGTAGGCCAAGGCAGCAGGTCCAAACCCCTTTGCCTATGATGAGTGGCTGATACTGCAATCTGCCCCAGGGCATGGGGGCTAGACAATGACTGGCAGTAGCCATTACTGAGGTGAGGTGTGGATGTGGGGGGTTCCCCAGGGAGGGGAGACCCTAAGCCTGAGGTTACTGCCACGGGACAGCACCCTAGATAAAAGAGCACCAGGGTCCAGGGAGGGACACGGGGGCCAGAGGACAGGCGGATCACTGGCCTGCAGAGGGCGCTCCTGGCTGGGAAAAGAGCTAATTCCCTAAGAGACCAACAGGAGGCGCCACAGGGGTGAGTCCGCATGTCTACATACTCCCATAGTTTTCTGTGGGAGTTGGATGTCCAACTCCTTTAGGCATCTGTGTAAATTTCAACCAAAATGTTCAGGGCACCTTAACTCACCTAACAGACTCAGGACAATAACACTAGCACCAGCAACCTTCTTGCAGGAATGTTCCTACCCAAAATAAACAAAACCAAACTTTAGCTTCCTAATTTCCAACCCAGGCGTTTACAATGTAGCCCAAGGGAAACAGACCATACTGAGGAATTTTAAGTGACATAATCTAGGTTTTCCTGTCAGAAGGAGCTTTCCAGTTTGCCATGAATTCAGAACATTTAATTCTTTTCTTTGGCTCTTTTTCATTAGGTGGCATTCACGCTGGTGTTTGCTTTGCTGGCTTGGAGAGTATCCATCACAGTGTCATCACCGTGGCGTCTATACTAGCACACCCACTCTGTACCTAGTTATCCAGAGGCTTATATGCAGTGCTAGCTTCCTCACGGCTATCACAACTGAAATAAAAATAAATAAGAATTACAGGCAGTAGCTAGTGCATTATGTTTTCAAAGTGCGGCAGGGCAAAAGTTGGAATTAGAGAAGATCCTGATCTAACCCCCCAGATCTGAGCACAGTTTGGGTTCAAATCTGAGAGACAGGCAGCTGTTCAAATTGACCCTTACTGTAGATTAATTGGTTTACCCCTCTAAATGTGGCCAGCTCTGCAAAATAGTTCCTCAGATGTCAAGTTCCCTTATCAGTGTTCTGGGGGTGGGACTGGGGGTGGGGATGTCTGTGGCCATATAAGAAATGGCCTAGTTACCCAGATTGCTACACTTCACTGATGATTATAAGTGTTTTCAGTGGCAGATCACGCAGCTCTTTCCTACTCATGGCCCCTGCTCTCAACTGGACATCTATCTAACCTGTCTGGAAGCAAATGTGAAGCACAAAGGAGACTGCATGATGGAGGTGAACTTCTATGTCAGCAAGAGATGAGGGGCCTGTCTGCCCCAACCCAACTTGGAACAAAGATGCATTCTTTGGCTAGACTGGGTCTTGGAGCACCTTTGGCCCAATCACAGAGAGCGAGGAAAGGAATGAAAGGGGGAAGAAATGAGAGAGGCAGGGAATGGAAAAGAAGTCTGGGGAAAGAGAGTATGGGAAAGTAGAAAGGGAGAGAGACAGCAACAGAGGAGAAGGAACCTGATTCAAAGCCCGTTGCAATCAGTGGGAGCCCTTCCACTGACTTCAGTAAGCTTTGGATCAGGCCCAGATAAAGAAGGGAGTTCTAGGGTATAACTATATTGCAGCATTAGAAGAACTCATCTTAGCAAATGCTGGGTTTGCTAACCGAGGACTTGGGCATCTACACTACTGACATACCCAGAGAGTCAGAGTTTAAGGCCAGAAGGGACCACCCGATCATCTAGTCTGACCTCCTGCCTATCACAGGCCACCATCAGCACCCAGCTCCTGCACGCTAATGGAACAACTGAAATTAAACCTAAGTATTACATCTCACAGCAGACTAGACCATTATGTGCCACAGACAGAGAACAGGAGGGACCCAGGTGCAACAGTCCTCTACAATGGCAGGGAAATTATAAAATGACTTATACCCAGTTAATTCTGCCACATGCTGCAGAGGAAGGTGAACAACCCCCACGGTCAGTGCCAGTGTGACTTGGGAAAAATTCCTTCCTGACCCCACATGTGATGATCAGTTAGACCCTGAGCATGGGAGCAAGAACCAGCCAACCAAGCACCTGAGCGAGGGGATATTTGATGCCACCTCAGAGCCCAGGCTTTCCCCATCCAATGTCAAGTCTCTAGCTATGGTCCTCAGGATGCTTCAGAAAAGGGAGATTAAAAAACACACGAAGAATACATTGTGTGTGTGTGGGGAAATCCCTTCCTGACCCCTGCAGGAGGCCAGCTGAAACCTGAAGCATGAGCTTAGGAACATAAGAAAAACCAGAAGTGAGCCCCCCGAACTGTTGAGCACCTTACCATTGCAAGCAGCCCCATTGTACAATTGCATTTAACAATTTATCCAGAAGGAAGAGGTGAAGGGACATCTAACAGAGACAGGAGTGGGTTAACCAGAGGGATGAACGATGGGATTAGAAACAAATGTATACTACCTGGACTTCGGATCTGATCCAGAATGGGAATTCCTATTAAACCTCAAATCTGAAAGCCTTGACTCTCAAATTAATGGGCATGGCAGGGGCTCAGTACCTCTCAGGATTTCACCCCAAGGGTATGTCTACACTGCAGCTGGGCAGTGTGATTCCCAGCGAGGGCAGGCAGACAAAATAGCAGTGTGAACATTGCACTAGCCTGAGCTGCCACATCCACATGGTTATTTTTAAGACACTATGTCAAACAGAGCTAGCACAAGTCTGTCTGCCCACTCTGGGCATCACTCCTGCCAGCCCCAGGGTGGACACACCATCAAAGACAAAATGCCAAGAGGAAAAGTAAGTCAGAGAATAAAAGACCCAAAATAAAGAAATATATTTTGCAGAGATAAAAAAGAGAATGGATTTAGAGTGTAAAAACTTTGAAGTCTCAAAGATGTATTAAAGAAACAGTTTGAAGAGAAACTGGTGTTGAAAAAGATTTAGAATAAGGGAAGGATAAAGAAAGAAAGAAAAAATTAAAAAAGAAAGAAGCCAGATCAGCTGATATGAATTAGTGGAGTTCCACTGAAGACAATGGAGAGATGCTAATTTACACCTGTCCTGGATTTAGCCCAAGGGGTGAAGGAAAACCACCAGCCCCCTTTGCCCTACTCAAAAAAATCCCCCCACAACGCACCAAGAAATAAAGAGTTTAATTTTTAAAATTGGTATTTATGATTATTTAAATGAATGTGACTTTTGCCTGAATAAGGCCCTAATGAGCAAACAAGAGCACATCCACACCCACACTTTGAGCACATATAACATACTTCGCCATTGTCTTAGATAACTAATATCAGACACACCCAGGGATGGGCCAGACAATTCATTCTATATCAGATGTCCATTTCAAATATTGCTTTTCTACTTTGCCCAGGGTAATGGGCACATTTCAAGCCCCAATATCCACAAAAAGTATAAAATCAGCTCTGCCCTGGAGAATTAGGGATAACAAACATACTTGTAATTGCCTCCCCTTGTCAGCATCTTAACTTCCTGAGAGAAAAAGATCTGTCTTAATTATTCAGTTAGTAAAACCCCGTCCTTCAAGCAATGTCAGCTAGTCCTTTCCTGCCACTTGATTCCAGTCTGAGTTCAGCCCATTGTTCAAGGATTTCGTCTCTCTTTGGCCGTGTGCAATACCCTCCTGACTGCAGATACCTGACCCCTCTAATTCCCCTAAAAGTCACCCAATAGGACTGCACTGCATCACTATACATGACTGAATTCTACCCTGTACATATAGTTACACTTTCATTCTTTGCCTCTTTGTCCTTCCTGGTATCAATAATAACCACCAGGTTTGGCTCCTCACAACCTATTATAGAATCCAGCCGTCCATATTTTGCTACTGAAGCCTTGGCACTAAAACAAATTAATGTACCCCTTTTTCCAGATACCTCAACCCACACAGTGTGACCACCACATTGGGATATCAGCATCTCTTAGGGCAGTCAGCTCCTAAGTGCTCCTCACTGTTCATTGTAACATTAGCCTTAGCTCAGAGACAAGCCAACATTCATGCCAACGCACTGAAGTGCTTTATGAGTGTAAAATCCAGCCTGGACAGTGCTTTGACGGAAGACCACCAACGAACACTTAGGGGCTGTTGGTGCTAGTAATTCAGTAGGTGGTCGTTTACCCTCTGAGTCAGTAATGAACCAATGCCCTAGCATGGTGTTAAGGGACACCGCTGCAGTAGGTGGCATCTTTCAGATGAGCCATAAAACTAAGGTCCTGACCACTTGTGGTCATAGATCTGAAGGCATTTCTTCAAGGATAGGGTTGTTAACTCTGCTGTCCTGACCAAATGCTAACTTGAATAACTACATTCTGCCTATTTTGCTTTTCCCCTGTACTTTCAGTTGCACATGCTATTCTTCACATTAGTATGCCATTAAACAATTTCCATGTTTCACCTGAGAAGTGACTGCTTTTCAGTAGTGGATCTAGGGATCTCTGTGTATAGTTTGTAAAGTGCTTTGGGATTCTTTGAATTGAAAAACTCTATGTACATTGTATGGGTTCCAATGATTATTAATGGTAATATTTTTCTTCCTTTCTTTCTATACAACAGTAAAATAGGCCAGGTTCTTCAAAGGTGTAAAGTAGCAGAACTGTGGTGAGCATCTGGCTTCATATAATATATATGCTGTGTTTAATTCATATTCATGAGCTATACCAGCTCAAATGACACTATGGACCTAACAGTCCTCTCACACTAGCCAGAAACCAGGTTGCTACTGTGTTAAGTGAGAAGAGAATCAGGACTGTTGTGTTTCCACTTCTTTTGTATATAACATTTTCCAAAAAAGAAAGAGAAAAAGCCCTTAAAACAGAATTCCCAATATTTGTTTTAATTTATATCCAGGACATTATTATACATCTCAGCATCCAGACCCTTCATCTTACACAAGACCTTTAATTAAATGAAACTATACAACCCTCTTGGCACTAGAACAGAGCTTTATGTTTATAAACTGAAACTGTGTCTAGAAAAATGTTGAAACTGGGGGGGGGTTAGGGTGAGAGTCCACTTGCTGACATCACACAGGCAAGGTGATGATTGGCTACTGGAGGGTAAAAAGAGAGTTTATATTCCAGTAGGATGACAGTGAGCAAGCAAAACTATTAAATCTGTGTCCACTGACTTCTTTTAACTAGCCTGTATACTTCAGGACTGCAAACTGGTAAGATTTCTTATGTTTAGTTTCTTTATATGTTGTAAAAATTGAGATCAACTTTTTCCACCTGTTTTTCTAATCTGTTGATTCTCTATTTCTAACTCGATTGCAAAATTCTGCTTTGTATACTTTGTAAGAAGGTATGAATTTACAGCATGATTGTTGTGATACAGCTGAATGAAAAGGTAACTAAGTTATGCCCTATCTAATTATAACTTGTCAACCACTCCAATATGAGATAGAAAATGTGAAAAAATAAAAATTTCGTAAGTGAAATATAATCAACCCCCCTACTGAACAACCTAAGAAAACAAATTTTCCTGACTCTTTTCAGACCTATGTTTAATATAGCATGGGGGAAATTTGCAGAAGGGAAGAAACAGATTTTCCCACAGCTTAAAAAAATTAATACAATTTCTCTTGTTACAAACTTAAATATAGAAATGATCCCAAAAGCAGAGTTTTTAGGTGTTATATTATGGACAGGTGTAATTTGCAAGTTTGGGATCAGATCCTTAGTTGGTATAAATCAACATAACTCCACTGGAGTCTACAGAGCTACACTGATATACATCTGACTCCTTATGTCTCAGCGTCTTAATAAAAGAAGCAGTTGTGCAAGTTATGGATATTTTTGCTTTCAGAATCTGTGTTTATTACCACTTCCAAAGAGAAATCTGTAATTCAGTGAAGAACCATGACAACCACATTAGAACCAAAATCAGACCACTGCAAATTCTGAAATGTCATGAACTACGATGCAGTTGCACCCACTTGCACAATGTCTGAATTTGGTTCCTAGTGTTTAGATCTCTTTGATTTACTTTTACTGGGGAGGTGGGTGGGTAGGAGTAGGAGTCTGGTAAGATTCCTAATTACCTTAGCACTAAAAGGCAATTTCCCACCTCCAGAGCTGTCCCAGATTTAGAGGACTTGAAGAGAAAATTGAATGAGAACTAGAGATGTGTTTCCTGGTCCTGTTCTATAGACAAAGGAAGAAGATACTTCTTCACTTCAAGACATAATTGGGTGGATTTGGCAGGGCTGAAGAGGTAGCAGACCTGCTAGCCACTTATCTCAAAGACAGTGGATAATGGAGTCAGCTGTTCCTCAGAAACTCTATAGCAGGCCACTATTTCCCCCTGGAGACAACTATAAGTTAAGTGAATGATGTCCAGAGCCTGTCAAAGTCCTGAGGTCTCAAACAAGTTTGAGGAAAGGTACAATAGACCATTATTCAGATCAGGTGATTGAGGGGTCTAAATATCATACAAATATCAGGCGCTATAAACATAAATATTATGTAAGCCCACATTGTGACCTCTACTCTCTTTGCTAATCAGCTGATTACCAGGGTTAGAGCAGCTGATTACTTGGAAGGGAGACCTATGAGGAAAACCCACGTTTGGCAGCCGTAATCATGGTGACGTTAGCATTCTTACTATAGCGAAACCTCAGCTTGAAGTTAGGAAAATGGTGATACAGGAAGTGCCTTCAAACATAAAAATTTACTTGAGATCATAAAAGTTTCCCTTCAGAAGGATGGAGGAATTAACCCCAAGGAACTGGCCAAATTCCAGGGTGGATAATTACATGCTACCAATCTAAATATTTCCTCTTGGAATTTCAACATTCTTGACTTCCTGCACTCAAGAGTTACTTCGTGTTACTGTGGTCTGTTGACTAATGTGTTGAATAATACAGAAAGTGACTCATTAATATTTTTATGAATTAATGTGACAAGCTTGATCTGCATAATGTCACCCTATGAATTATTCACGAGGATACAGACAACTGCCAGTTTATTTGTGAAAATGAGTGCAATTCCCAGAGGTTTTGTGAATTCTTATATGAAGGATTATTTGGCCAAGAACTCAAACTAGATGTACATTATTCATTTAATTGCTCACTATTCGTCACTCATGAGTCTCCTGTTTTAAAAATTGAGTTGTCCTGTCAGGGAGCAGAAACATTGCCATGTAACTTAGAAGCCCAGTCATGCAATGCAAACGAAGGACTAGTTCACAAAGAAAAAACTGATTAAACATTGTTCACAAACTATTTGGTGAGTACTTGCAAATGGCAACTATAGTCACCTATCAGGATTTGTTCATGAATGATCCAGGAACAAAGAAAGAAGGCTACATTCATCAGATAATTTAACTGCAATGAAGTTGCCAGGCTCTAGGGGCATACTTACTCGACAGCTGGAATTGTGCCTCCCAGCCTGGGTAGACAGATTTGTACTAGTTCTGCTCTAGCTGGCGTACTAAAAATAGCAGCATGGCTATTGTAGCATGGACAGCAGCTTGGGCTAGCTGCCTGAGTCCATGCCCTCCCAACTCAAGCTCAGATGCTAGCCTGTTCCATTGCCTGTGCACTAGATTCAGGCTGCTCTTTTCGGCACACTAGCTCAAGCAGTATTAGTGGGAATCTGTCTACCTAGGCTGCAAGGCACGCCCCCAGCTACTGTGTAGACATACCCTAAGTGACTGTCAATCCCAGAAATGGCAGTATTTCAGTGATGGGAGAAGTGATTCCCCTATGTTTGTCTATCTCCATACAGATATATTTGTGTGTGTGTGTGTGTGTGTGTGTGTGCTCACACATTTCTGTCTAAATGTCACTGGAGTATTTCTGGATGAAAATACTGCATAAGTCTTTAGCCCAGGAGCTCCCTTGCTGTGCTGATGTTTCATAAATGTGAAGTAAATATACTAACATTACCGTTCTTGTTACTTCCAGAAAATACAACAATGAGGACTGCACTTATCTTTATCTGCCTTTTGGGAATAGCCTGTGCTTTCTCAGTAAGTGGCTTCAACAACTGACTAACAATTCTAGATCATTTATGAGGCGCTAGAATACCACTTGCCAGTGACTTTGCCTTGCTCCTGTTTTTAAGTAGGAGACCCATTCATTAACATAACCTTTTCCAACAGGCAAAAAGCATCTATAGAAGGGTGAAATCAGATGACTCGGAAGAAAACGCGGTATGATATCAGACTTGCTGGATTATTTTAGTGTATTAGAATTACGCTCACTTGTTTCTTAAACTCCAATCCCTGAAACCAAAATTGATTTAGTTTTTTTACTTTTTTGCTAGGTTTTCAAGAACAGACATCGATATTATTTTTACAGATATGCCTATGCGTATCCACCACAGAGAAGATTTCAGGTAAATGCAGCTTTTTAAAAGGAGTTGGCTCCCTAGTTATAAACATTTCCGGTTGCATTATGATCCATAAACTTAACACAATTAAATACCTATGGGACAAAAATGATGGTCAATTTCAGATAATTTAAAGTTATTTGGAACAATTCACATATATTTGAACTCAGTTTTGGCATAAGCAGGAATAATTCCGTCAACATCACCTGAAATTAGTGGAATTAAACTCATTTGCACCAGAACTGAATTTGGCCTGGGATGTTCCAAAGACAATTAGGGATGCTAATTTATTCTTATTCAGATGGCTGAAGCTTATTCGCTTCAAGATCCTGCAAATCTCTTAAATTCTCTTTTAGGTATGTGAAATTTTTTCTGTATAGTTTAAAATGGAGCAAAATGAACCATTCATATTGATTTATATATATAACTGATTCAGTTTTTACAAATAAAAGCCTGTGGGTGAAATCCTTACCTCATGTGATTCAATGGCAAAAATCCCCTGCACTTCAATGGGACCAAGATTTCATTCCAAATATTTCTCTAGCCACAACAAAACGATACCAACTATGCGTTAGACACAGAAACCTCCAAAAGCTGAACTGGCACAAGTGTGGGTCCTATGGGGGATGCAGGGTGGGGCGGGCGGCAGATTCTCAGTTGGTTTAAATATTGTAGCTCAATGGAGCTACAGCAATGCACAACAGCTGATGATCTGGCCTTCTGGGTGGTGTACATGTACTGAGCCTGATTCTGATCCATTTGTAGTGGTGTAAATTAGGATTAACTCCACTGAAGTCAGCAAATTTATACTAGTGTAAGTCTGGGGTAAGTAAAAGGAAAATCAGGCCCATTATATCCATTTTTTCAGCCACGCTAATTTATGCCCAGATCCGGCCTTTGGTGTTTTGTTGCCAGAGCAAAAAAAAATTTTTAGCACCCCTCAAATGACCGAGTTTAAAACAAAAAACAAAACAAAAAATTCCCCAAATGGCTGGGTCAACCACCCAAGCAGCAGCAACAACAGGAACAAAAAGAGAGAGGAGCAATGTGACGCCCCTGGAAGTTACCATCCAGAGCCCCTACCCTGGCTGCCCACCCCTTGGGCTGGCCCTGATTATGCGCAGTTGACTATGGGGTTGGCTGACATTCAGCAATAGTCAGACATGGGATTGCCCGAGGCACACCTCTTTCTCTCCGGGAATATCCCCCAACATGACCCCTGAACTGGGAGCTGCTGCAGGTAACAGAGGAGAGCCAGTGAATTCCCCAGGAATTCTCCACAGTATCTTTACTGCCTTTTATGCTGTCAAAGCCAGTGGGAAGGAGCTGGAGGGCAGTCAGGAAAAGGGTCTGGCACCCAGCCGCCCCCATTGTAACACTTTTGACCAGATTTACAAAGAAGAGCTCAGCACTCCAGTAAGTCGGGATCTGTGGAACATTTCGCCCACAAGGTTCAGGTTCCAAAGGCATTTGGTGCGACTCACAGGGGCACTGACACAAAACATGTCATTTAAAAGAGACTCACTGTTATAGAAGATAAAATAATTACACTCATTTTAAAGCAGTAAACAAAGGCCTGTCCAGAACTGTGGCCAGTATAGCTGTATGGATTGCATCCTGCCCGGAGGAGCTGCTGAGAATATGACATCATTTACCTCAGTATGGCCTCTGGAAATGGCACCGACTGGCATGGCTCAGGGTTACAGGAAAGCAGGATGTGTAATTGCATAATGCATTACACAGCAAAGGGGACTCCACTGGAAGAAGTAAGTTTGCTTATAACTGAAAAAAAATATGAGAAAACCGGAAAAATAGCAGAATTTACTATAAGCTTTTTTTTTTTTAAACCCAGCAGTTTGAAATTATTTTTCATGGACTCAAAATCTGTCTCTTTTGACTGGTATGCAGTTCAATGCAGAGGCACAGTCATAGATTTCCTCTGAAGCTAAAAATGGTCTTGCTTCTGAAAATGATGCCCCAGCAGCACAGTGGTTTGGCATGTCCCTCTGGTACAAATATATTTTTGTGCGGGTCCATCTCTAGCTCTCACTCACAATGTCAGAGGACAATCCTGTGAACCCATCTCTTATCTAGTCCCTAATTATACTGAACACAAATGTCAACGTACAGAAGATACAGGCTTGTGGCCTTCCTGGATTTCTCTACACCTTTCCTCTCCCCACCTCCAGAAATATTAGTCACAATAAAGCTAATGCTTTGGCTCCCAGATAATATTAGCAGAAATGTTTGCTGCCTTTATAAGAATTCAGTCAAAACATTACTTACAGCTGGGGTGAAAAATTGAATGATGTGAAACCACATCTATTTCAAAGCACATCCGTTCTATCCAGAAAGTGATGTTTACATACCTATGTCATGAAGGGCTGTGAGTCTAAATTAGTTAAGGCCAGATTCTGGTACTCTTTCTGCCTGCCTAGTAACAAATGTCATAAATCAATGTAATGGCTGAGCAGCGCTTTGAAAGTGTTATGTGCTGTGTAAGTAACTGGCTGAACCAGGGTGGAAAATCACAGCGTAGCACTGAATGGTGGCAAGAGAAGGGGAAGATTCTGTCCCCCTATAGCTTATTGTCCAAGGCCTCTATTCTTTTCCATGAAGCTCTGTGGTTACTGGGAGAGTCTGATGGTACACCTCTACCTCGATATAACGCTGTCCTTGGGAGCCAAAAAAATCTTATCGTGTTATAGGTGAAACCGTGTTATACTGAATTTGCTTTGATCCACCGGAGTGTGCAGCCCCGCCCCCCCGGAGCACTGCTTTACCGCATTATATCCAAACTTGTGTTATATCGGGGTAGCAGTGTATATAACAGAGGACAAGTTGTTGGAGAGGCAAGATATTTGGCAGAAGATTTTCGGTAGACAGAAGCAGATTTACAATGAATATGAGAGGTGAAGCATACAGAGCAGCAATGGAGCTTTTCAGTCCCGCGAGTGGGATGGCTTAATGGGCTACATGCCACATTTGAAACGTTTAGTCTCTCAGGAGGACAGATTCAATCAGCTGTAGGCCAGTTGGATCCTGCCCTCCATCCTCCATGTATATAATCTGAGTCCCACAAAATTTTCAGACAAGACTTTAAAAATCTGTCTATTGCATGTGGACTTTGAAGGACCTATTGATGCCTTTTGAAAGGCTCGGGGCTTATCACTGCACAGAATCATTGTGCAGCAGTGGTGTGCTGGCTGGCAGCTGTGCTCCCCCCTGAAGATCTCTCTGGTTCAGTAGGATGCATGCATGTAGTCGGTGCTTTGGGACGAAAGGCATTGTCCACATCAGCCATTTTTGGTACAACATGCTCCCCTGAGAAGCTGGTGGAAAAATCAGTATAACTGTGGCATACACACACACCTCTCAAGGTTCCACTGACATTACAAACCCTTCTCCACCTGACTCTCCACCACTGCCTGCATCACAAGTTTCATGTTCACCATCATAAGGTACCAGAATCCTTTAACTGTCTGGCTAACCTTGTAGATACCGTTTTTTTTTTAATTTTTTTATTTTTTAGATCAGTTAGCCATGTAGACTCTTTTCAGTGCTTTATATGCAATCCTTAGAAACACACACATACACTCCCCTCCTCCCCAGTTTTCTGCAAGCACAGGAAAGGAAATGCTCACAATTTTCCCTCTGTTTAGGGCAGTGACTCAGAAGAAGAAGACAGCTCGGAGGAGGAGGAAGAAGCAGCAGGGGTACGTAACTTGCGTGGCCATTGTCAAAACAAACCAAGCAGCATAAAAAAATCAAACAAAAATTGGGGATTTTTTGTATAGTCTGGACTCTGCGAATGATCATGGTCAGGATTGCTAACTACCCACAGGTTTCCATTCTGGACTGCTGCTATATTTTTTAAGCCCTAAGTCATCTTTTTTTTTTTTAAAGGGGGAGACAGACTAATCTTTGAGACACAGTCCAGACTTTCTGGTTCCAAAGGTTTAGAAATGGGCAGGGCTTGATAGTATTACAGAACAGACTTGCTTCAGGCCTATGAAGATGAAATGCTAATAATGTTCAGCACTTTGATAGTGCCCTTCATCTAAGAACCTCTTTAAAAGAGCACTTTATAAACAACATTGTGAGACAGGTACGTATTGTTACTAGCCTTTTTACAGCTGGGTAAACTGAGGCACTAGCCATGGAACATCCTGCTTAACAGTTAGACCATAGAACTAGGGTTACTACATTTAGATCAGGATAATTGCAAAGCAAAGAGAATTATGGAACTAAACTCTTCTTTCCTTAGAGAGTCTGTGGGTCAGATCCTCAGCTGATGTAAATCTGCAGAGCTCCATTGACAGTAATGTAACATTGTTGATTCACACTAACTGAGGATCTGGCCATACTTCCAGTTCTTTTGGCTGCATGTGTTTGTGTGGGACAGTATGTATAGCCACATGCAATCTTCTGCACTGTTCTTGGGTTTGGTGATTCACCAGTTCTTATTTTACCTTATTCTCCCTGTTGGCACACCACAGAATTCTGCAACCTAATCCTTAAGGGAACAAAGTGACCCAGAAACAAGAGTGGACCCAGGGTTAACTCATAAAACAAACCCATCAACACAGAAAAGGGAACACTGACTATAGAGAATACTTCCATCACATAACCATGCGGTGTATTTGCAGTACTAGGAGTTAAGCATCCTCTCCTATTACTATTTACTTTCTAGATTGTGTTGGCTCCTTCAAAACTGATATAATCTCTTGCATAAACATGTAATTTGGTGTAATACTATTTCTGGAAATGCATATTTTGATCTGGACAGGCAGTAATAGCTTCTTTGCCACCATTATGGTCTCTTGGGTCAATGTGTGCTTAGAGACTACTGTATTTATAACACCGAATTTTTGGCCTGAATGACTGTTATGGCTTACAAAGATGCCATTATATATATTGTGCTTACCTGGCTTTCCACACACTTATACGTCAGCCATTGGTGTTAATTATACAGGTATCCAGGGAAAGGAATATGTTACACTCCTAAATCTACATACTGAAAATAATCATGCAATTTTATTTGCAAATACTTACGGTTAAATCCTGGGGCATGGTACATGGATGCATAATACCCAAAAGCAGTTGAAAAATCTATATGTCAGGTTCACGGGAGGCAGTAATTATTTGACAGCCTTGTGCATAGAGATTCTGCAACCTATGTGCTGTGGAGATCTCTGCAACTCAGCACAGGGGAAATGGGGGAAGCGTAAGCAAGACAGGGCACCAGTGTTTCCATACAAAGCACAAATCTATAGGATTGAAACCCCACAAGCAGGAGAACAAACAGTGGACCTTACCCCCCACTCACCTCCATAGCATGTATTAGTAGCTGTGGCCCAGATATCCTAACTTGTTGAGTCTGAGTCCATTTCTCTGTCCTGTGGGGCTTTCTTTGCTCTGTTTCCTTTAATTTGGCTTTTCGTGCTCATAGTCAGCAAACCAGGATTCTAAACAGAGTAATTCATTTAAAATTTATTTCCCAATTGGTATCTTTATTGGCAGAGAAGACGAAACCGGAACTGTGATGGCGAATAAATTGCCCTGTCAGTTAGAGAGAAAAGAGAAAAAATATATTTCAAAATATCTCCCCTTGTGGAGGAGCGCAAATAGCTTAAAAATTTATAGACTAGCACAACTAAGATTTTCCAAAATAAGGACTGATTTTTTCGGTGCCTAACATGAGAGGTTTTAAAGGAGCCTGATTTTCAGAACATGCTGAGCACCCACCCCTTGAAAGTCACTCAATTGAACATTCACAAACTGAGACACCCAGAACCATTAGTCCGTACTGAAAATGTAAGCGTATGTTAAGCAATGAGTCTTATCTGGAAAGGACTTCAACATGATCTCTGTTCGGGTGGGCACAATATTAATTATGGGTGCATTGCAATTGACATCAGGTAGGTGATCATTTAATCTCTAACTCTGAGTTTACAGTTTTTCACAAAGATAAAAATGGTATCCACAAAAATAGAGGCCACATTTTAAAAGGCAGGGTATTACCATGTATATTGTGTCTGTATTCATCTGTAGGCATAATACTGTCATATGAAAACAATTCCTTTATTATCTACCTGCCAAGACTAGAGTCAGGTTTCTGCCTTTCCTTTGGGAAATGTTGATGACATACAGACAACCTGGAGCAGAGCCAGAATCTGCATGCTGAAACTGTTTAGGTGTTGGTGATATAAACAACTCTGGCAGGAGAAACCCAGAGCCCTGAAAGCATAAAACCAAGTCCTGGCTGGTTTTTTAAAAAAAAAACCACAACAAAAAATAACCCTTTAATTTCTCCTTTAAAGTGCTTTTACTTGTAATTCTTAAATCTCCTTATGAATTTTGTTTACATGACTTGAGGTTTCGGATACTAATTTCTGAAGTGAACCAAAGTGGCTTGAAGAAATATTGACTTTATTCTCTATTGTTTTTTAAAAAGTGGTTTCCAGACTAAGACAATTCTGTGGCATGCTTTAGCCTTAAAGGCAGTGGAGAGAAAGATAATTTATAATGAAAAGGCAGAACCTCAGCAATGGCTATATAAATAGCATAACTACAATAATTATTTTATTGGGCCTATGACAACCTCTGATTCCTATCCACACAGACAACCACATCATGCAATTTGGTGGCTCTTGCAACAGAGTGGAAAATAACTTAAGTTTTAACTGGCACTAAATTAACCCAAGATTTAAGGTTCACCTTCTTTGATTCCTCTTTAGATACTGAGCAGTGTGTGTAGAAGGTGATCACATTAGACTTTTCCTCTCTTTAGTATTGTACTACTGGTCATATAAACAAGACAGTCCTCAGAAGATAGGGGGAAAATCTATGAAATTCTTACAGATTCTAACATTAATAATTGGCTGTGTGCAAAAATAAGAAAAAAAAATCAAGCCAGTCTTGCCAGAGGAACAAGAGGAATTACTAAAAGTAGGGTGACCAGATGTCCCGATTTTATAGGGACAGTCCCGATAGTTGGGGCTTTGTGTTATATAGGTGCCTGTTAACTCCCACCCCCCTCCTGATTTTTCATACTTGCTGTCTGGTCTCCCTAACTAAGACAACCAGCACAAGCACCATGTATCTATCTATGATTTAAGAAATAGGTTTCTTTCTTCCCCAATCTCAGCTTGAGAACAGGTGAAGCTAGCCATCAGTAGCCCTAGAAGTCAAATGTCCCTCCCATTCAACTGAGCACTAAAACTATACATGCAGCTCTTCAGTTCACTTCCCACAGAAGCCAGGGACTTCACTTTCACCCCAAGGATAGGATCCATCACTAGACCTTCAATATTTTTTTCTTCCACAGCCTTCTTGGTAGCCAGAATAGATCGATACACAGCTGTTTTACTGTAATGTGTTAGAGATAGAAAACAAACCTCAGAAGTCAGTCTGGCAGAAGTGGGCCCCCTATATAATTTTCATTTGTTCATTACAATTTTTCACTCTTCCCTCTCTGCTGCTTTGTCATTGTGTCTCTATATTTTTTCACTCTACTCAACAATCCGATCCACTTTGCACTTTATTTCTTCAGTGGTGTTTTTTCATCTGCTCACTTTTCCAGAGATACTCCAAAGCAGAAAGCAAATTCATTAATGTCTGAGTTCAAATCAAAACGTTCAAACCCACTATGTTTGAGTGCATTTGAAGTTAGGCAAAACAAGTTCACCCATCCCTACTTCAAAGCTTAATTTGGTTCTTTCAAATGACATACTTTGTTAAACAAGAAGCAAAAACAAAAACATGCAGCTTCAGTCACTGACATGTAATTACAAAGGAAGGATGAGACTAGTTTTGGTTTTCACTGAAGTCTCAAAACAAAAATTCCTGGGAAAATACAAAACCCAAAGTAGTCCCAGTTTTCTGAGCAGAGTTAACAGTTCTTTGGGATGTTGTGTGATCGTGAACGGGATTTTAGCGGTCAGTTAGAGGATCGCTATATTAAGATATGGTCTACACTGTGAAAAAAACTTAGCTCTAGAAACACAAAACCAGAAGTGGTCCCAATTCTCCATTGTTCAAGTAGCATATTTAAATTCACACAAACCCAGAGCCTTACTTGAACTGCTCATTATGTAATTACAATTACTACATGCACTACAGCTGTAACTGCTTGTACATTAGGGTTGCAAGTGCATGTGCTTTTTAGCACATGCAACTGACTGCACACATGCAGATTTAACAGTTTAGCCATAGGGCTTACATTTTACCATAGAGACAGAGGGGTGCTGGATCAATTTTTATAGTGGTGGTGCTGAGAGCCATTGAACCAAACAGTAAACCCCATATATGATGAAAACCACTTCAAGCCAAGGGGTGCGGCAGCACCCCCAGCACCTCTAGTCCAGTACTATGAATAGAGTTACAAAATTTCACATGCAACTGTGACTACTAAATGGCTACTTGTGCGTTATATGTACACAATACTAATGTATATAAATAATCATGGTGGCTGAACACACCAACTCAGGCGTCTTCTAGAAAAAATGTGCCCCTTAAGGTGAAATTATTAAAGCAGCCTCTACACCTCATTACTAAATTTGTGCTTGTAATTTTGTTCACACAATCATTTCCTCCTGCAGATAATGGGATTTTCATGCAGGCTGTTTGTTTAGATTTGCAGATGACTGTGCACACTGAAGTTTGAGGCAGCCTTTGAAAACAGAGCTCTAAAATTATTTGTTCTTGAACTCCACAGCCAAAACACACATTCAGGATTCTTTGTTTTCTCCTGCAAGGATGGGCACTGCAAGCTACTAAGAAAGAGTGCTTTCCTTCAATATTTAAGGCAGACAGAGCAAGGACAGAAGGGAAAAACAATTCCCTCTATTGAAATGTTTACTGCTCACGTGATGAGATTATTTTTATATCTCTGTCAAAGCGAAAACAGCCTCTGTGACCAGTGTCATGTAATATCTCAGCAGGAGCAGTCAAACGAAGGAAACAATGGAGAGAATGAAGGTGAAGAATCTGTTACAGAGGCTCCCACTGGAAAGAAGACTGTAGGCAAGAAAGACCTTGGTAAAGGAGAAACCAAAATCCCTAAGAAGGTAATATTTGCAGCCTTCCACTAAGCTTATACATACAATGAAGTCAATACAAAAGGCTGTCCACCCCCACCCCAACCCAATAGACTGGCCCAAGGAATCTCAAAATACATTGAGCTTGATTCTCTGCTCACCCATTTTACACCGGTGCAACTCAATGAACTCCTGATTTACGCTGGAGAACAGGGCCACTAAATACAGTTCAGCTCCTTTATTAGATGGTTCCAATTGTTAAACCCCAGTTTGTGTCCTAACCATTAGTAGTGTTTGTGTCTAAGAGCTTCTATTGGCCTAGACCAGGTAACGGCCCTCGCTATGGTGGGCACTGTACAAAACACATATATGGTGACAGCTTACAATCTGAAGGCAGGCTGTACTGTGCCTTAATGTCTTTCTGGTCCCCAAAAGCAAGGGGAAATACCAGTGCTATAAAATATAGTACATATTCAATGCTTCTTAGTCTGGAGCACATTCAGCTTTTTGGTAAGGGCTTAGGAGCCAGTGGATGATATGCCTAGCTATATCTGCTGGGAGGTAAACATCCTGAAAGGAGTCTCTGTCTGCAGCCATGTATTACCAGCTCCTGAGCTAGTGTAAGTCAGTGGAGTCAATGTATGCCTTTCAGATGGGCATAGTGCCCTTTGCATGTTCCCAGTTGCACTGGGAGTAATTTTGTCTTTCGCATTTTGAAAGCTCTGTCATACTGCAGCCCAGTGGGCCAGCCAGCTTAGTAGTCATTGTGGTGGATATGAGTAGAAAGCCATACCTCTGCTCATTTCCCAGCCATTTCCCCCTAGAGTGGGGGAAGCTTTTGGAATGCAGTCCTTGAACCACTCTACCCCCAAGTGACTGAGTTGCAACTGTGACCACCTCTTCCATGGGCCATGCAAGAAGCCGGGAGGGAATCCTTCCTCCCTCCTACCCGTGTGTGGTCCATTAGGGCAAGGCAAACCTTGCCTGAAGTTCTCAGAGCTCAGGGTCTGGCCCCACGTTAAAAGTTTTCGAATGACTGTGTCTTTCCCTTGTGTATTTATCCCTTTGCAAATTTGAACGATTTTGCCGTATGTGACACAGGAGCGAGACAGCCAAGGTCCCGAGAATGCTGAAACAGGTGAAAGTCCTAAAAAGGTGGGGGGATGCAAAGCTCCCGGAAAAGGCGAGAAGAGCGAAGGCTCTGAAGGTGAAGAGGACAGCGATGAAAACGAGGAGGAGGAAAATGAAGAAGAGGAGGAGGAAACTGAAAAAGTGGATGAGAACGGCAACAGCAGCAATGGCACAAGCACCAATGGTACAGACACAGAGAATGGGAATGGTGGCAAGGGAGAGGCTGAAGAGGAGGAGGAAGAGAATGAAAGTGAAGCCACGACCATCGTCATCACCACCCTGGCAGATGACACCACACCTACTGAGGATCAGGGCGTTTATGACATCACCACCCCTGGGGATCTCTGGGGTTATGAAAATGGAGAAACCACCTCTACAGGCTATGAAAATGGCTACGAAAGCCAAACAGATTATAACGACGGCAGGGAGAATGGGTATCCCCGAGGGGACAGCTACAGAACGTATGAGGATGAATATGGCTACTACAAGGGGCATGGATATGATGTATATGGCCATGATTACTATTACAATCAATGAACAGCAAGACCATGATTGATATCGTTAATGCTAATACTGTACTCTGCATGGCAATTGTTTTCAACATTCTCAGGAAGGTGCAGCAAAATGTAACACGATGCCTGTAAAAAAAAGGGGAGGGGGGAAACCCATCTTTAATGAATGGCATTACTGCTAACTACTAAAATGTGCTCTTTGCTAAAGACATGCTTTTGGATATTATATACGCTCCTGGGGTTTGTAGATTTTTAATCCTGGTGCTGAGGAATATTGTGTGTCAGGTGGAATTATCCAATGAGTTTTGTAGTATACTATATATTTGCTGTGTGTCTATCCATTGTTTATATTAAAGTCAAAATGAATTTTAAAGCAACCAAAATGACCAACATGTTATAACGAAGAAGAAATAACTTTTAAATTATCTGCCCAATACCATGTCACTTGCTAGTTTTCCGCTAATGGCATCAAATGCTCAGCTGCTGTAAATCAGCATAGCTGCACTGGAGACAAAGGAGCTACATAGAGTTTTACCAAGCTCTGCCTTGCTGTGTTTTGAGACTGAATTATTCCTATCTCTCCCCATGCCAAATGCACACAAAACACACTGACAAGAGGAAATGATTGATTCAAAATAGAAAAACGTCTCTAGACTAACGTCAGAATAATTGAAGGGCTCTCTTTTAGAGAATATTTTATCAACAGATTCACAGTTGTTCTGCTGGCATTATAAGAAGATATGGCACTGACCTAGTGCAACTGAGATGAACCTATAAAATTTGGAGTCTGAAAATCTTACATTACTTTTCATTGCTAAGTTAAATGATCATACATCAAGACCATACCATATCAATAACATACAATGGGCTAAATTTTTCTTTATGTTGTGCTGATGCAAATCCCTCTTGTCTTTAATAGTTACTCCAGTTTTATATACCAGTGTAGCAAAGAAAAGAATTTGGTCGTAAAATTATAATTGCATCCTGACAGTTTCTATTGTGTGATAAGGATGGTACTGTGGTTAAGGCAAAGAAAGGACTTTTGGATGAGGCACATAGGACCTTCTTATGAGGTTCAGGGTGCAATCCAGACCAGCAAAGGTTTATGTCACCACTTGCCCTGCAACATGGGTGCTTTACAACACTTTGCTGCTGTAGCTGTCAGCCAGGGATGCTGACAAGCAGCCTACAAGCCTGAAGTGTCATTGTGCTGGACAGCCCTGGTTCAGCAGCTCTGAGCCTAGAAGCCTGTCTACAGCCCCACTCTGTACCACTACTTGTTCGCCTAATATGTGAAGATGGACTTTCATTGTCTTTTTCCGAACACCCCGCTGGTCAGAGAATCGAATACACAGTCCTTTGCTAGGGCAAACCTGTTTACCAACACCTCTTAACATGTTTGCTTTAAACACACTTGAGTCATAATTCCAGCACATATCTCTTAATTCACACGCTGTACGCACCTCACACAAGAACATTAGTGATCAATGAGTTATTAGTTTTCAGATGATACCTTTCAAGGCATATTATGTACAACAATTATGACAATAGTGAATAGGCTGCGAATACAGGAGTGTCCAGGGTCACACACTTCTCTTACAAAGCTGCAGGAGAGTTACCCACTGGCTGATTCTGAGGCAGCAGGTCAGAGCCCACTTTCCCAGACGAGGCATCTGCCACCACATTTTAGTTCCCCTTTTTATAGAAGAAACCTGTTCTGTCACCCTTGTGTACAGTCTCCAGGACACTATACCAGAGAGTATCCATAATTTCACTTACTGAGTTGTTACAAATGTTTCACAGAAACACTAATGACCAGTGTGTGAGGTGTAATGAGTATGTCAGGCCTGACAAGAGTTGCTGACACAGTAGTGAATCACCAATGGGCCTTTGTGACACAGTTCTGATTTTCAAAAACCATGTGTCCCAACTGCATACTCAATTCCTGCATGAAATTTCGGCAGCTTTGCACACAGATATGTCATTCACACACAAGTGGCTAGTTCTTTGTTTAATTTTGCAGTCTTGAAAAATCAGGAAAGTCCAAGAGGATGTGAATAAGCCTGGTAGGGTTAGGATTACTCCAAATGGCTGTGTGAAGGGGAGAGGCAAACATGAGCAACCCAGTGGTTGACAGTGGTTAGGCAGCTGCTGTGCCCTGACCACTGCTTTTCTTGCTGCCCAATAGTGTCTCGTCGTTACTTTGGGCTCCTCAGTCTCTATTTCTTATATTTGCACTGTAACCTCTTTTGGCAGAGACCATCTTTTGATTCTATGTCTGCACAGTGCCTAGCACAATGGGGCCCTGATCCATGACTCAGGGTCCTAGGTATTATTGCAATACAATCCAACAAACAAACAAAGAAAATGCAGAGAAAAACAGTCACAATGTTGTCGTTCATTGTTGTCCGTGGCTTGTTCCTCCATTGAGCCCAACTCGGTCATAGAATCGTAGGACTGGAAGGGACCTCGAGAGAGAGGTCATCTAGTTCAGATCCCTGCACTCATGGCAGGACTAAGTATTATCTAGACCATCTCTGACAGGAGTTTGTATAACCTGCTCTTAAAAATCTCCTATGATGGAGATTCCACAACCTCCCCAGGCAATTTATTCCAGTGCTTAACCACCCTGACAGTAAGGAATTTTTTCCTAATGTCCAACCTAAACTTCCCTTGCTGCAATTTAAGCCCATTGCTTCTTGTCCTATCCTCAGAGGTTAAGAAGAGCAATTTTTCTCTCTCCTCCTTGTAACACCTTTTATGTACTTGAAAACCGTTAGCATGTCCCCTCTCAGCCTTCTCTTCCGCAGACTAAACAAACCCAATCTTCCCTCAGGGGTCATGTTTTGTAGACATTTAATCATTTTTGTTGCTCTTCTCTGGACTTTCTCCAATTTGTCCACATCTTTCCTGAAATGTGGTGCCCAGAACTGGACACAATACTCCAGCTGAGGCCTAATCAGAGTGTAGTAAAGAGGAAGAATAACTTCTTGTATCTTGCTTACAACACTCCTGGTAATATATGCCAAAATGATGTTTGCTTTTTTTTACAACAGTTTTACACTGTTGACTCATATGTAGCTTGTGTCCACTATGACCCCCAGACCCCTTTCCTTAGTACTCCTTCCTAAGCAGTCATTTCCCATTTTGTATGTGTGCAACTGATTGTTCCTTCCTAAATGGAGTACTTTGCATTTTTCCTTATTGAATTTCATCCTATTTACTTCAGACCATTTCTCCAGATCATTTTGAGTTTTAATCCTATCCTCCAAAGCACTTCAACCCCTCCCAGCTTAGTATCACCACAAACTTTATAAGTGGACTCTCTATGCCATTATCTAAATCATTGATGAAGATATTGAACAGAACTGGACCCAGAACTGATCCCTGTGGGACCCCACTCATTATGCCTGTCCAGCATGACTGGAACCACTGATAAGTACTCTTTGGGAATGGTTTTCCAACCAGTTTTGCACCCACCTTATAATTAGCTCCATCTAGGTTGCATTTCCGTAGTTTGTTTATGAGAAAGTCGTGTGAAACAGTATCAAAAGCTTTACTAAAGTCAAGATATAAGATTACTAAAGTCAAGTTATGTCCCCGCATATGATATCCTGCCATCTAGTTGGTGGTTGTCTCTAGGTCTGACTGACCTTGGTTGCATTTGCATTATTTTCTTTGGCATTCTATCATCTGTCTTCTGCAGCACTCATACCATTGTAAACTTTTTGATTGTTACCAGTACCAAACCCCGACTTCACATTTTGAGACCTATCAGCAGTTTTTAATGCATTTAATGTGTGTCTTGTTGATTCTACCTTGTGCTTTAAGATGCACAATCTGATTATTGGCAATGCTTGGTTTCCTCACAAAGACATGCAGAAGGTTACCTGGAATTCACTAGATGGCCAACCAAAAACCCAGACTGACTACATTATCAGTAAGATGCACAGATGGTCACTGTTGGATGTCAGAATCCATACAAGTGCCAAGTGTGGCAGTGATCATGAACTACAAATGGAAAGATTAAGTTAAAGATGAAGAAAAAGACGGGAGCAAATGGAACTAAAGTTGATCATGATAAATTAGAGATTAGCTCTGTAAAGAAGGCATACAATGTGGCACTTGGAGAGTATTTCAGGCCATTCATTTGTGCTAATGAAGAAGTCTCATTACAGATCAGATGGGAAATAGTCAAAGCAGTGATACAAAACACAGCGATACTGGAAAGCATAAGCAAACAGGGAAAAACTGGAAAAGCAACAAAACAAGAACATTACAGGAAAAGTGCAAACAAGCCAAGACCTCTGGAAAAGTGGAAGAAGTAAAACCATTCTGCAAAGCGGTAAAGAAATCACCAATACTGGGACAAGCATAAATGTTGAAAAGAAGAGGCTCAACAACTAGAGGAGAAATCAAGAAAACAAATTATGAAAACAATATACAAAAAAGGTTAGGTTGTACAGATGAACTATATGTAATATGGCAAGGGGCTGACCGAGAAAGTATCAGCCAGACCCTGCATGACTGGGAAGGGCTTTTATTTTGCCCAAGCCTGTGTCTCCAAGGCTGAGAAGGACTGAGCTAGAGGAGGAGAGGCAGGTACTTTGCCACAGTAATAAAAAGCTAAATGACTCAAAATTTGTGCTTTTTGTTACAAATTTGACAATGAGCACAGTTTTGTGAAACATTTTGAAAAGGTTTGAACATTTTTGTTTAAAAGCAAAACATGGCCATTTTTCATTGACAATGAGCCATTTTCAAGCAAACATAGGTCTTTTTCCAAGCTAAAAGGCGCAAAAATAAGTCTGCTTATCAAATAAACATAGCAGCTGCATCAAAGAGACATATAAATATACGCTTTTAACATACTTTCATTGTGAAAATAGCCATCTTGTCCAAATAGCAGATAAAGCTAAACTGGAGGAGAGATGAAATCACTGGGAATGGGGAGCATTTTTCAGATGAAAACAAAATGTTAACTTTTGCACAACTTCATCTCTCTTATATATAGCATTTTTGTCTGAGGATCTAAAAGGGCTGAAGAGGTGATGAAATCACCCCTCTAAAGTAGGTAGATATTATACACATTTAACAGATGGGAAAAGTGAGGCCTGGTATGTAAAGTGATATCACCAATATCAAACGCTGCATGCTCATAGCAGAGCTGGAAATAGATTAGAATGGAGGCCCAACCCACAGTCTCCTGCTCTGACCATTTGACAACACTCCTTTGTCTTTAACTTCATTCCCTTCCATGTATCTTCTGTGGTAAACATGCTGAAAGTTGCCACACACCTCTTATCACGTAAGTGGAAACACAAGTCCTAAAAGCTATTCTAATTACTGAACAGTTTAAACTTCAAAATAGATATTTATATACTGTACTTTCCATTTATTCAACTAGATGGAACATTTGATAGCTGCCTTTTACCACAAAAACATTTTTAGAGTAAAATTACCCCCCATAGTTATCTGTGGGCACTGCTAGTTCTGACAAGTTGTTTGCTGGTGCAAAGGTAGCAAGAGCTGATTGGCTACAGGAAATTATAACAAACTTTACATTTCAGCAAAGTGCACAAAGCCTACAAAGTCTGCCGAAGAGATCTTGCATTCTGAAGATAAAAAGGTAATTTCCCTTGCCCCACTTCCCTATTGCCTTTTAACATTTAATTTTTCCCTGCAAGCATATATCTATTGACTAGTAAAATGAAGCTGATAAACAGTAGCTGAACTTAGTCTAGGCAGTGCATAATTTGCTTAATGCATGCCAAACAGCATATAATATATAGACATGTCTGTATATAAGTGGAACAACATGGTTTTTCTGCAGGTGTTTTATATATAAGCATTAACGTAACAAGAATAATGTATGGACTAGACCTGTGTAATCCACCAATGACCAAACAGGACAAAGGGAATATGCTAAAAAGCATTAATCAATAAATTATTTGTGTTTCTATTTACATATATCACAGACACTTGGCACCTGGCTTTTATTAGTTTTGGTCCAGCAATTAGCAGCACTCAGAAGAGATCATATTAGTGAAAGCTTTTTACAATAGATTAATTTAGAATGATAATGAAGCACAGGATAAATTAATTACTTCACTTATGATTATCTTTCTTTCCTTACACATGTTAATGTACTTATTTGTTTACAACATTCCCCAGAACCTCTTCCATAAAAACTGATTTTTAACAAGGGATGTATAACAATACCTGAAATAACTTTAATGTCAGACACAAAACTATATCACTATAACACTGAGATGACATATACTTAGGGTGACCAAATGTGTCCCAATATTTGGGGCTTTTTCTTATGTAGGTGCCTATTACCCCCCACCCCTGTCCTGATTTTTCACACTTGCTGTCTGGTCACCCTACATATACTACACATTGTAAGATACACACACACACATCCCATATTACTTTGTTCTTAAACCACAACAATCCCTGCCATTACTGGCTTCTCTGAGAGAGAGAGAGCCACGACAGGCTTGGGTACCAAAGGTCAAAGCACATAAGGGACACCTAGGTAAGTTAATCACCACTGAACTGCCTTTGGTCACTACTGCTCTGGAGTGTATTAGAACCAGAGATTCAGGGGAGAATGATTCCATGTTCTGTTACCAGTCCATCTCAGACATCCAGTCTCTTTAGAGCAAGTGTTTTACTTCTGAGGAAGTTACTCTAAGTCACCTACAAACACTTCTTATACTGCTTATGATGATTCACTGCACATCTCTAGAAAAATGAAACTAGGTGAGGCCAGTTGGAAGAAAACTTTAATTACTTTCCTTCTTTTATTCCCTCTCACCCAAAAAGAAATTCAAACAGCCCCCATTCTGAGGTTTCAGGATGTTCTGCCCTCCTGTACGCAACATTTTAATTGTCATGGAATATTACAATTTATATTTGAGATTAAAAACACATGTCAAATAATTTATTGTTCTGTGTCCTTAGGAATCTCTGAAGATGAAAGTTTCCCTCTTGTGCCTGTGTATCTTTAGCCTAGCGTGTGCTGAAGCAGTGAGTATTTCTTTCTTTGGCTTCCAGATGTATATTTAGCATGGCACGAGACACTAACCTGTCACAGCACAGTCAGAAGGGATCAGAATTGCCAACATTACCATTTCTGCATTCGTAGGGCTCCTAAATTAAAATATAACAAAGAACCAGGGAAAACACCTACTCTAGCAGGTGTCTTTTACATTCCAAATGTTCATTCAGTCGTTTTGTGAAACAAAGCAAACACCGTACATTGACCATATCCTGGCAGATATTACGAAGTTTCAATGCCACTGGTGGAAATTATTTTTTTCCAGTTTTCTTATGACAAGTCTCTGTCTATGATAAGTGTCACAGCTTTTTATAGTCACAGTAACTGAAGTGAACCAAGCAATATAATGGACTTCATAACATAGTTGTCTAATATATCATGTTAATGTCATTTTTTGCAGATCAAGACTTTTTTCAGGTCTTCATCCAAAGCCCACTGAAGTCAGTGGGAATCTCTCCATGAACTTCCATGGGTTTTGGATCAGGCTCATTTGCTTTTTATATAAGCACTGCGGAGACTAATAAAAAGGGAAACTGCTGAAGAGTATGCCCAAGTCGTTAATCACAGTGGGGTAGATGGAACAAACATTTTTACAGTGAATTCCTATATCCCTTTCATTTTTGGGGCACGAAATATTGTTAAAACAAAAGATAAACTAAGATAAAAGTGTTTCCTAATCTTCTGTGTTTAAAATGTTTTGTAAATTTTTGCCATGAACTATTCCCAAGAACAATATATTTGGAATATAATGGCAAAACCCAACGCCTTAAATACATCGTCAAATTCTGCCCTCAAATACATGGTTGCAACTCCTAATGGGGTTGAGCAGGATAGGAATTAATCTGGTAGGGTAGAATTGAGGCCCATAATATGTATAAATTACTGTCTGATTTATATCCTGTACAACCCAATCATCTTCAAAAGATTGTCTGGAGGGAGGGATGTAAGTTACAACAGAATTTTGACAAAGGTAGTTACAGTGCTTACCATTACCAAATATAGCTGGCTAAATAATATTCGCTAAATAATTTATTTAATGCATTCTATTATATTTTTCAAACAAATAATTCAACATCTATGGCATTTTTCCATTTGAATATATTAACTAGTAAATGAATAAGTCAAAATTTTGGAATATTTTTCTAGGTAACTTCCACTTACTCAAAAATGGGTCCATTTTGATGGTATTTAATTTGAAATTGCCACGTAGAGGAGTACAGTGACACAAAGGAAAGTAGTTAGACAACTGTTTTACCTGCTGCCTTTTTGCAGTAGTTTCACCTCATATTAATGGCATTCATACTATTCTGGTCAGTTTGGTTTCTACCTCTTGTTAAAATTGCAGCAACTGAGTGCTGATGCTCCAGGGGGTTCCTTGTTTGCTAGTTTAAGTGCCACATGATAGTCACTAAAGTACTTAAACAGCATGGGAAGGATTTTCAAAGGCTCCAGGGAATGGTCTAACCTTGCTCTCACTGAAGTTAAGGGGAATTTTACCATGGATTTTGATGAGAGCAGAGTTAGGGTGACTGACACTGAGTGCTTTTGAAAATTCCACCCAATATGGAGTTTACTGTGAAATTTATTGCAGCCAATTTAGGCACATGGCTACTTTGCTGTGAGGGATGGGCACATTTCACTAGACCTCTGTAGCTGGTTAGACTAGCCCCGCCTCCTCCCATAACTGTGTGTGGCCAGACACCTCAGGGTGCCATCTCCCATGTGATGAGGCCACTACTCTTTGCCTGCTTTATAGGAACACTATCCCTGATGCATAATCTATCATAAGCCAGTTGTACATGGCTCAATCATGTTTCTGCAGTGGTCTTAAACATGGGAGGGTCCTAGCTACATGTACGCAGTTTTCAGCACCAGGGAGTTGCACCAGTTGCTGACACCTGTTGTGACATTTGATAGATAATGAAAATGGTTCCCACTACCTTCCCTCCCAAATGGATACCATAGGCCAGAGTCTCAGCTAATGTAAATTGGCATTGCTCCACTGAAGTGAATGGTGCTACACCAGTTTACTCCAGCTAAGTCATCTCAGACTTTCAAGACTTATAGAACTTCCACCAGCTATCCCTCAGTTACTAGGAAAAAGAAGCATCATCACTGCACTTTACAGGCATCTTTCTGCAGCAGGCTGCAGTGTTAGAAAAACCATTTACCACCTGTCACACTCCAGTGTTATGAGCACCCATAACACTGGTCTGATTCCCTTGTATCAAATCCTGTCAGATGCCTAAAAAAGACTGAAGAATGTTGTTAAATAAGAATTAATTTATTATTGCACCCAAAGAAATTATTGTCTGACATCAGGTTATTCAAGGAGGACAGGCAAACTAACAAAAGAGATCTGACATAAGCACACATCCTTGCTCCCAAGAATTCACTCCTCTTTTCCCTCCCCAGGGCTACCCAAAGGGGGGGCAATTTGCCCCAGGCCCTGCAAGGGCCCCCACAAGAGTTTTTTGGGGGCCCTGGAGTGGGGGTCTTCACTCCTTCCGGGGGCCCCGGAAAACTGTCACAGGGGCCGGGCCCCCGGAGCTTCTTCCACTCTGGGTCGTCGTCAGCAGTTTGGAGGCGGGGAGTCCTTCCGCTCTGGGGTGGAAGGACCCCTAGCCGCCCAATTACCACTGAAGCAGGACCCACCGCCAAAGTGCTAGGTCTTTGGCGGTAATTTGGTGGCAGGGGGCCCCCGTCGAGGGTCTTCGGGACACTTCAGCAGCGGATCCCAGAGCGGAAGGACCCCCCCACCTCCGAATTACCGCCAAAGCAGGGGGCCCCTCGCCGCCAAAGCGGGGAGCCCCCCGCCGCCAAAGATCCCAGGCCCCCTGAATCCTCTGGGCAGCCCTGTCCCTCCCTTCCCCAATTAACATTCTGAATAACCTGGCACAGGGCATCTCATATAAGTCTTGCCCATTTAGTAGAGCACCTTCCTCAATGGGGTCTGGCTCCTAAGCACTGTAGGAACATAAAAATAAGTACAGAACTACTACTAGTAGTCAATAGGGCTCTCTCTATTGAAACTCTCAGTTCCAGTACAATCTCTCAAACTCAGAGAGGTAGCAGCCATCAGTGCTACTGGTCAGTCTCCACAATGCTATGGCAAGTCTCTTATCCAGAAGAGCAGCCATTTGCACATGTATGTTTCTTGTGCTTGGTCCACATATTCATAAATTGCCCATTTTCCTTAGCATATGTAACTGCTCCCAAGGTACTGTGTGATTTGCCACCCAGAATGCATTCAAAAACATGGTGAGGCAGGTTGTTTATTGTGAATGCAAACACACAATTATGGCACAAAAGTTGTTGGGTGGATACAAACCAAATGTTGCAGAGAATCCTGTGGCACCTTATAGACTAACAGACGTTTTGGAGCGTGAGCTTTCGTGGGTGAATACCCACTTCGTCAGATGCACCTGCGTCTGACGAAGTGGGTATTCACCCACGAAAGCTCACGCTCCAAAACGTCTGTTAGTCTATAAGGTGCCACAGGATTCTCTGCTGCTTTTACAGATCCAGACTAACACGGCTACCCCTCTGATACTTGAAACCAAATGTTGTTACTTGTAAGTGATGAATGGGGCCAACCCTCTAGCCAGGAATAAAATCATGACTGTAAGTTGCAGCGTGGGCATAACAGTACAATTTATTATGAAAGTCTAACTACAGCGAATTACTTTTTTCAGAACATCTGTTGAAAATCCCTTAGTTGTAGTACAGAACCCATTGCTTGATAGCTTTGCTCTTTTGTTCCTCTCAGGTGTTTCAGTCACACTCTGGGAAAGCCAAAGAGAATGGCAGTGAACACCACAAGGTAGACTCAGTTATTATTCTAACAGAAATCTAATTTCCCTAAAGTTTTGTTAATCTAATTTCCCTAAAGTGTGGATATGGGGTAGGGAGTAAGGTGGGGATGTGTATTTAGAAAAAAATGTATTCTTCTTCAAGTTAGCCAAGAGAGCACTGGGAAAGGAGACTGAAATTTCACAAGGTTCTTAGACTGCTGTGTTGTATAGGAACATTTGAGGGCCACTTCAAAAAGATCTATGGTGGAAGGGAAAAAATCATGGTGAATCCAGACAAGAGTGAGAGTCAAGAACTGTCTCTATCCAAGGGTGCTGGAATCTTTGTAGAAGGGGTGGGGGCCAAGGCCAAAGTGCCCCCTCCCTCTCCATGGCTGGCTGCTCTGGCAGTGAGCCAGCTGTCCTCTCTTCAGGTGCTACAGCAGCCCCTGGTGGGTGAAAGGTGTAACTGCACTGCCTCCCTGGCAGAATCTATTATTCTGCAGGGTAGTGAGGGGAATCTGCAGGGAACATGAATTCTGCGCTTATATTTCTTGGGACATGGCTTCCTGGCTCTCCTGGTTCTGACACCAGTGTCTCTATGACCTCACTGGACAGGACAAATTTGCAACCTTTAAATTTTCTCTACACTGAACTCTATTGTATCTTGTCCCTAAGTAAAAGGAGTGGACCTGCTCCATTTTCACTACAAATACAGGCCCCAATTCAGCAGTCCATCACTATTCAGCAAAGCACTAAAGCTTAACTTTTTTTTGAACAGGGATGGACTTAACCACATGCTTAAATGTTTTGCAGGGAGTGTTCACCCTGAACCTTGTTTCTATAGTTGAAGTACAGGCACTAGTTTCCTGAACCATAGATAAATAGATTGACAAAGGTATTAGAGTTCCTAGGCCCAGCTGTTGATAAGGAGATTTACTTAGGATTGTAGAGGCTGCATTATTAATTTCATATAGCTGAATATATAGCTTGAATTGTTTGTTTTGAAAGAGTAAATTTGTCTAGGCAAGGACTCAGACCCATAGACTTTAAGGTCAATAGGGACCATCATGATCATTAGTCTGACCTCCTGCACATTGCAGGCCACAGAACCTCACCTACCCACTCCTGTAATAGGCCCCTGTGTCTTCTTTTGTATTTCTACAGGGTTTGCATTTGTCACAACTCATTGTGAGCACTACCAGAAACAAATAAATATTAATGGAAGAAAAAACCCTATTATCTGTCACAGGAACTAAATTATTTATATTAAAAAGCATGTACTTTCTTCCTATTATTTCAATCAATTTGGATCTTAGACAAATTTAAGTAGTTTGTTTACCACCAGTGACTGAACTGTTATTTTGCCCAATAGAGAAAGTTCAAATTCTAAATGAAAGCACAAGATGAGAGTTGAAAACAAATCCATTTAAAAAAAAAAGACAAACTAAATAATTCCCTATTCAGATGAACATGGCTATTATCCATCCTGCAATGATGTCCTGCAGAAGACAAAATATGCCCCCTTGTGGTCATGTGACTGTCAGCTCACAAATCACTTACATCATTCAAAGTGATAGGAACAGACTTGATTGGAATAAATGGAAGGCACTGAACTGTAATTAAAAAAGAAAACTTCCTCAATAATATTTAAGTTTTTAAAGTCATATTCTGTTGTCCTAGATATCGGTGAGAGGCCATAATCTCAAGCATGGGTATTATATATTTAAGTATGTGTATGCATCTTCAATCCGAAAAAATCAGACACAGATAAAGGTAAGAGGACTCTAAATTGCTATTTCTTTAGTATGTGTGTAGGTAACAGAATAGGAGAATTACAACTGAAGAAACCTCAATTTTCACTTTGCCTTTAGGAGTCCAATGGTTGCAGAGAAGTCAACACTTCATAGGCAATTTTCTAAGTAAAATTCTTTCTAAACAGATTCTGTTATATTTTCTGATTTCTCCTGATTACATTGTTTTGATTGCTCATGATTTATTATTGCCATCTTTGTCCTTAAAGTGCCCATAGTTCTGAAGAATTAGGGAATCCTCTGTTTGTGACATCACACCTGCTTCATGTGGAAAGTAAGATTGGTCACAAAGAATGGAAGTGTACTGTGCCTGTTTATTTTAAAATCAACTGATTATGCCAATATGCAAGGACTAGCATATGACATTCCTATTTATTTTATATAAAATAATCCTGTGCAAAACATATTATAAAGTTCAAAATGCAAAAGTCAAGGTTAGATTACAAACAACTAAGTCCCTATGTTGTACCCTTTAAGCTCATGAGTAATTGTGCTGAAGTCATTGCACATTTATAGGTGCCTCGGTGGTTCAATGTCCATTGACTAGTAATGACTGACTATGAGGTTAATTTGTACTGAAGCTTACCCATTAATAAAGCACACCTACTATTTTCACAGTATGTTGCTTATATTCATTTGAAGGGTTAGTCCCAGGTGGGGGCTAGAACCTACTTTCTTAAAGGACCATCCCATCCACCCTTTGTCCCCCCTTTTATGGTGAAGGACTGAATGCCTTCCTTGCCTCGAGATCAAACTGGATGCACATTACCAGGGCACAGTGTGGAAGAGTCTACTGCTACTGCTGAATGTGTTCTGGGAATAAATACATCATTTCAGTTTCCAGTACTATCCAGATAATAAATTCAAAACAAAAATGTGTGTGTATGTTTATATATATAGATAAACAATAGATACAAAACATATATATATATATATATAATGTGTGTATATATCTAATATTGCATAAGAATATTCTCTGATCAAATCAACCATCTCACTTTTATACCACAATTTAGAAAGAAGAGGAAAATAATAAAAGCAACGTTTCTACTCACCGGTTTAACAACAGAGACAAATTAACAAAGCTTACAGAAGAAGACTCCAGGGTCCAAGAGAGAGGTGAAGACCAGAAATACATTGGTGAAAATGGAATTGCCAGAACATCTGAGAACAGAAGCATTTCTGATAGCAGACAGAAATTTATTGGAGTTCATGGAAATACCAGCAGCTGGGACACCCATCATCACTTAGAGGTCATTATACACAAAGAGGGCACTGAGATTACTACTGGGAATATTATTGCTGACATAGAGGGCAGTGGTGACCTAGATTTTCTAGACCACATTTCTGTTAATGCCCACCATGCCAGACGTACTGATCAGCAGGATACAAGGGGTACTGGTCACACAGAAGTTTTGGGGAAAGATAAAAACAAAGATGGAGCAGGACTAACCAGTAATAATGAACCAGACAGTACTGGTTCTAATGGCATTGGAGAAAAATATGAAGCCAAGGTCAGTGATAGTGCTAGAGATATCTCTAAGAAAAACAAAGACATGAGTCAGGACCCAGAAAGTACTGGTTATTCAGACCAAGATGGCACCAAAGATAGAGAGCCTGGCAATGAGGGAAGTGGTTACACAGGTTTTCTAGGCAAAGAGGAAGAGGATGTTGCCACCAGCAATAGTTCTACAGATATTCCAGAAAAAATGGACGATGCTAGAGTTGATGCAGAAGACACAGAGGATTACACGTATCTTCCAGCCACAGATGAAGTTAAGACAATTAAGGCGAAGTCTAGCAGTTACGTGGAAGGACCTGGTTTCACCAAAGAACATAAAAACGGTGAAGTTAATATCCTTAATGGGAGGGCTTGTAATTGTGTAAAAGAACCAGATGTCACTGAAGCACATATCAAAGAGGAAGGGGAAGGTAACATTAGTGGGAGAGCTAGGAGCCAGAGAGATAGACTTGGTTCCATCAAGAAACATAAAAAAGATAAAGGTGGAAATAATATCCCTAGCAGGAAGGTTAGCAGTCACATACAGGAACCCGATGCCACAAAATCACTTAAGAAAGATAAAGGTGAAAGGAACATTATTAATGTGAACGTTAGTAGTCATGTGGAGAGACCTGGTTTCACTGAGACACACAACAAAGATGGAAGTGATGTTAACAAGAGTAATGGAAATGCCTATGAGAGTAAATTGGGAATTAGTTACACAGAAGCTCCAGAAAAGGGGAGAACCATTACTGGGATTAGATTTAGAGATGGCAAAAATGATTTGACAGAAAGAGGTACCAGTTACAGTAAAGCTCCTGGAAATGGTGCCGATGTTAAGACCAGCACTAGAGTTCCCACAACAAAGACAGAAAACATTAGTCACAAGTATATTAGGGGCAAAGATGATACTCGACTCCGTGCATCTCAAGATCACAGTGAGCATATTAATAAAATTAAGAAAACTGATGAAATTCATACTTTTTATGTCCTTGGTAATGATGGAAATGTTATAAAGACTAATGAAACGAGCACGAAGAACAGTACTAGAACTGACAGACTATACATAGGTAAGGCATATCAAGGGAGTGATAGAGTCCTAAGGAGAAAGGGCATTTGTCATGATAAAAAAGACCAGTCAGCTAAGAGCTTTCGTGGCAACAATGATGACAGAAGTCAGTCGTCTGACAGTCAAAATTCAAGCAGGAGTGATAGTGACCAGTCCTATGAGGTTTACCAGAATGATCAACCTGGCAGTTACCAATCAGCTCAGCGTATTCAGAATGAGGAATATGGTCTCTCGGCTGAGAATAATCAGAGTGACAACCATAGCCAGATGGCAGAGCGAGATACTGGTTATTCTCACGAGCACTAGCCAACAAGAACAGTTTCATTTACTGAGGTATCATTTCTGAGAACCATGTTCCATAAGCCAGCAGGTCTCACACTGAAAGTGATACTGAAATGTCAAAGTGAGATACGAACTGCTAGTAGGACATGGGCTGGGATCACCTGACATGATGGTTGCTTTAGACTATAGTATTGGAATAAGAAGCCATTATAACTACACTGATTAATATTAAACATGGCACACCAACTACTTTTGAGTTATTAGTTATTGCAGGGTAAGTTTTAAAGTCTGGGAGCCACTACTATAAACTATAATAGCACAGCCAAAATATAATATATAGGTTGAGGGTTGACTACATTTTATATTTTGAAAGCAGTTTATAGATTTGCTGTAGGTCAAATATGTTATGACGTAGTTGAGCAAAATCTTAAAATAACCATATTTTGGCACAATATGTTACAATTAAATAAGCAATAAGAAAGTCTCCTGTCTTAGTTATTTCTTTCAAAATGAAAATATTATGTGCACATATTATGGAGAAACAGCTAGCTAAGGCTGAACTGACATTTGCATTTGAAGTGTAAATTAATTTCGCTTCTTATGCATGAATAATACCATGTATGTCACCCTTTGGGCACAGAAGGAGTTTTCTGAAAAATTACACAAGAATCTCCTCAGTAATTTAGGAGCTAATAGCAATTGAAATCTCTGAAGCCATTTCAGAGAACACCACTGATTGAAAAAATGAATAATATAAGAACCCTAACCCTGCAAACACTTACTACGAAAAACATGGTGGTAGATCCTGTGCAGTGTCTTCTGAAAGGAACAGCACTGAGGATGAAGCCCCAGGAATAGGAGGGGGCAAGCATGGCTTTATGCTACATTGTGCCATCTGGATTCTGGCCTGCTGTGTTGGCCAATAGATCCTACCCTGGCACACCCTTGACACCAGAGTCTGTGAGGCTGAGCTATTTAATAATAATATAAAAATAATACCTAGCTTGTGTATAGCAGTGCTTTCATCAGTGGATCTTAAAGCCTTTCACAAGAGAGGAAAGTATCATTATCTCCATTTTATAGATGGGGAAACTGAGGGTCCAAGTTGAAATGACTTCCCCAAGGTTACCCAGCAGGTCAGTGGCACAGCCATTAATAGAATTCACGTCTCTTGCGTCTCAAGGGTGTTCTACCCACTAGGTGTCTACCTACTAGTGTAACTAAGGCTGCTTGCATTGGCCCATGCTGCCCATGTGTCAAGGTTCTCCCCCTGCTCCTTTGTGACTCCTTTGCAGACACCAGAATGAGGCCTATAGCAGGGCCCAGGATCAGCTCCACAGTGTCAGTAACCAGTGGTTAGAGCAGGAGTCAATAGTTAGGGACTGGAGCCAAGGGTCCAAGCCAGAATCAGAGGCCAGATGTCAGAGCCGAAGTTAGGACTCAGAACTAAGGGGTCAGAACCAGGTTACGTGAAGTAAGGCAAGGCTGTGTCCCAGGTAGGAACAGGCTCTATCACAGCCATGGGCAAATGTTCAGAGAATCTGCTGAACTGCTACTGCTGGGTTTAAGAGGCAGTCTGCTGACTCTTCCAGCAAATCAGGAAGTCTCGCCAGTCAGATAGCTTACTGCAGACTAGCTGCACTTGTTAGGTTGCCTGGAGACTGGCTTTTCTGCAGGCCTTGATTCCTGACACGCAATGCTTAGAACTTGGAGCAGTACCATTGATTCCAGAATATTTAGAAACATCTCAGTTAATGCTTCAGGTGAGCATAAGGGCACGGTGTACACCCTTGTGCTGCTGAGAGGGATCCAAATACACTGCAAGTTAAAGCACAACAACTTTGACCGTAGATAGATTCATCTATACTTCAACCTGGGAATGCATTTTAGGTCCTTTTCAGTCGCACAGGAAGCACTAACTCAGAACATGCAAAACACCCTCTTCATTTTGGAGGTCTATCCAAGAAAGTCTGGTTAAGGCCATTTTCAGAGCTGGCTTTGGCCTTCCCTTTCCACAGAAAATCTGTGAGTTTTATATATTTTGTAGCTTGAGTTAGCACTGTAACACAGCCCAAAGGAGGCCATGCAGCTGTTTATTACCATCTATGGGCCATGTTCAGAGCCAGACTTCAGGCTCTGGGCTGTTCATGGGCATATGCCCTTCTGATTTGGAGAAAACCAGAAAGGTAAAGAAAAAACTCAGCTTTCATTGAAAAGAAGTACCAGGAAGAGTCTTTTCCTTGCAAAAATAGATTTGAAAATGTAAAACCATTCCTGGGGTTGTACAGAACATACTGTCACAGTTCAGGGCAACTGCATCTGTCTTTCCCCCTCATGGTCCAAGGGCAGACACAGTTAGGCCTCTGGCTCCTCAGCCATCATCTTGCCTGTGTGGAGAAACACATCTCTCTCCCTCTGGACCAGGGGTGTTTCAAGGATGCACAGCTCCCTGCCTATGCTGTGAATTCCCCAGCAAAGGGGAAAGTAAGACAGCCTGCTCTGCTTTTTCTCCTCAGAGACAGTAAAGGGTGTAATTGCTGCCACAGTGAAGTTACCATACAGCTCTTTCTAAACCAGCCCATGTATTCGTATGGTAAAGGCATTACAGAGAAAACATAAAAACAATAAAAAGAACCTACATGCGTGCTTATAAGCTTACCAGAGATCACTCCAACTCCTTAGGGCTCTGGCTGGCAAACAGTCCTTCAAACCCCACCAAGTGGTTTTTCTGCCATCACAGGTTCATAACAGCTGTTAGCTCAGAACAAGCGCACCCGGGACTCCCAAGAGTCCCTCCTCTATGCTTTTTGGGCCTTTTAATTTTGGGAACAGCTAATTCCTAGACAAAGGTCCCCTCCCCAGGATGGAGCTTTGAAACATCAGGTCTGGAGGTGGGCATTTACAGTCCCCTCCTCTCAAGTATTTCCTAGGAAATCTACTTAACTAACAGTTCATTCTCGTCTCAGCCTATTGTTGAAAAGATTCCTTTGATGCTCGTAACACTTCCCAAGGCTTACATTAGTCATGTCTCCTTATGCAAGTTACAATCCAATCCAAAACAACACAAACACTTACACTTCTAATACAACGAGCTCTTAAGATACTTGCATGTAATTCAATAATGTTTGTCCGGGATTGTGCAGGCAATTGCCACACCTGTCATAATACACCTGACTCCAGTTCTGCAACAGAATACTGGGGCAATGTGGAGGATCCAAGGATTCTCTCTGTGTGTAAAATGAGGCAGTTAAATTTGGAGTGTGTACCTCACAGAATCATTTTTGCTAGCCCTCCCCAAAATCTGTAGGCTGGCTCTGCACACACCAGTGTAATAAATGACCACAAGTCGATTATATTGTGGGGTGTGGAGCAGCAAACAAAATGGTTTCATGAGATGCCTCAAAACTGCTGAAGGTTCTGTCAGTCTCCTCAGCTCTGCAGCCATCCCTATTCAGTACAGGAAATACAGTAACTGCTAACTTACCCTGCCTACACCTGGATCTTTCCCAGTATTGCCAACCCCAAACCCATGACTTTAAAAAAAAATGTTGTCTTGTTTTTTGGTCTGTCTTTTGATTTTTGACCCCCTTTCCCCCAGGGTGTGTATGACAGTTACAATGTCACCAACTGTCCCAGATGTATACCATGAAGTGATGCTGGCCCCAGGGATCTTGCTGGCTGCCTGATGGTGCAGAGCTTCCAGTTTCTCCCTAAACTTCTAATGAGTTTTGTGCTCCCGCCCCTGCCCCCAGTCCCTCTGCAGCTGCCCTTGCCCCTCAGTACACCTCTTCTCCTTGTGCAGCTCCTCGGGTTCTTGACTATCCACACCCAGGTGTGGGGGTTTAGCTGCAGAGGGGTGCTCTTCTGCCCTTCCCTCCTGGCATTCTACACACTCCATTCCCTATGCCAGCCCTGGTGTTGCATGGATGGGGAGGGGCAGACTGAGCCGTTGTTCACTGGAAGGGAGAGGGAGGAGGGAGCTGAGCCTCTGGGATCTTGCTGATCCCTTTTCCCTTCCCCTCCCCCAGAAAGTCCACTGGTTCCTAAGAGGAAGGGGGAGAGTTCTGCCTGTTTCCTCCAGCAGCCCTTATTAGCTGCTCTTCCCCAGGAGATGGGCAAGTGGGCAAGGCAGCCAATCAGACGAGGTTATTCCCTCCTGCCAGGGCTGAAATTCCCGTGAAGGCTGGAGCTTCTCACATCATTCAGAAACTGGCTCCAGCAGCGGCCAAAACAAGAGTTGGCAACACTAATTTCCCAGGGGCAGAGTCTGCAATCCAGTCCTCCGTGGTTGCCAGTGATGCTGGGGGACATGTGGAGCATGGAGGCAGTGAGGGGGCAGAGGATTCTTTTCTTGCTCATCGGTTTGAGGCAGTCAGGGAGGGTGTTTTTAAAAAAGGCCAAGTGCCAGAAATGCCCATCTCAGACTGATAATTCAAAATGGAGTTTAGCCATGGAAGGGAAGAAGAATGGTCCAGTGATTAGGTGTTGGTTTGGGAGACCCAGCTTCAATTCTTAGGGTGTAGAAGTACCTCTGATAGGCCATACAGCAAAAAGACATCTTTGGAATTTGTAAACATAAAATTCCTCTATGTGATTTTTTTTCCACTTTCCCAACCCGCTCCAAAGGAAGCAAAGAATGCATTCAGCTTCACTGACTGTTATAGATAGTCATTGGAGATGCCCTTGCCCAAATTGCTGTAAGACAATGGTTACAACAATGAAAGATAAAGAGAGCAAAGTTATGTGTTCACACCTTCCAGGAGAGACTATCAGATCATCCTGGCTCCCTCCTGGTCCCCCCTCCTTTCTTTCGATACAGTTTATATATCTCACTTATTTCCCATCATGTCTTGTCAGTAAAAGCTTGACAGGCATGTTGTAAAATACGTGGAGTTTTATAAAGAAAGAAACGTGACCTTTCTGCGTAACCCATTGGCACTGTGAATCTAATCCTGTCAAATCAAAATTTTTATACCGATCTATCACAACTAAAGTCTGCTAGTTGACAATTATATGAAATACCATGGTGCCATCTTGTGGGGGAACTGAAACATTCAAAGCAAAGGGTTTTATTTAAATCTCTATTCACATAACAGACCTCTTTCTGTAATGTTCTAGGAAAGGTTTTCTGTGCTCCCACAAAACACAGAGCGGGAATAGTAAGTAGTTCCTAATATAGTATACCTTCATTCAAGCTGCATTTGAAACTCTTGCCAAATTTGGATTTTTCATGCTTGAATTAAGGACAGACAATTTACTTTCATTTTATATAAGCTTTCATCACAGATTCTTTAATGCACAATACTCTTATCTTGGAAGGAAAGCTAAAGGATATTTTCCTTAAAAAGAAAATGAAAAATAATGTTCTTTCATTAGTTTCTAGGGTATTTACACATTATGCACTCTTATAAACTTGAATCTACCTTTCATTCAGTGCTACTTAACTGTATCTATTACCAAGGCCCTGCACCTCCCAGTGGCAGCACCTTGAAGTTCTGGTGCATAGTGATTATATCTGCATGCTTTTTCATGTTAGAAATTTGAAGCCCTAAAATAACATCTAATACCCACTGGCCTCTTGCACTGCCAGGTGTAGCAGTATTTCAGTTTTTCTGATCCAATTCAGCCCATCTCTAATGCTGCACATTCAGAGTAAGTTTTTAGTGGAAATTCTAATAAAGTCCATTACAATACTTTTACTAGTCTCTGGAGAAACCAAAAGTTCAAAAAATCCCGTTGCTCTCCTCCAAAATCTAGTTGCAATATGGAACACCTAGAAGACAGATGAATAATTGTAGCTTGAATTTCCAGTAGGGAAATTCCGTAGTGTATTTTTAGACCTACCTATACATATTGTATACTATTAATAGGAATAACTAAATTAAAAATATTCGTTAAATATTAAAGCTCGGATTTTCAGTCATGCCCAGGAGACTGTGGTCACAGTTGACTGTAATGCCTTGTTCCTGAGACTCATTCTGCATCAGTATTGGCCCCAACCTATATTACAGCAGCCTCTAATCTATGCATGGCTGGTTATGGCTCCACCTAGGAGCACTCCACCAGTCAGGGACTGCCACAATGCAGTGAACTCTGACCATGGACCCTGCCGGCCCTTCCCTTCCCTAAGTCATATGCAAGGCCTACCAGGGGGCAGTAGAGATGTCCCCACCTAAGCAGATGCATCTGCTTTTTGGTCCTTTTGCATGATAGGCGCAGTACAGAGGGAATGATGTGTAGCTCAGGGTTTAGGCCTCTGCATTTGGGGCTTACTTGCACTTCTAATGCACAACCCTGCACTGGAGGTCAAGACACACCACTTCCTCAACCAGCCTGATTCTTCACTGCATTTGCACCTGAGCAAAGGGGAGTAAAAACACTGCCGCTGACCCGAGAAAGTGGAGAGTTCTGCTCTGGTAACGCTTCATGCCCTCTTTGTATGGGTGCAATTGACTACACAAGGCAGGAGTCTGTAGGGACATGTAGGAATTGCACAACTGCTACAGACCCCTCTTGAAGGGGGCAGTGCTCACTTCCTTTCTCTGCTCACTGATGCATAAAGGGTGGGGCCTGCTCACCATCTCCTTTGGAGATGCTAGTCCTGCTGATAGCACTGTCCTCATGCACTCACTGAGCAGAAGGAAGGCCACTGTGTCTGGCTTCTGCATGGGAAAAGTAGGAAGGTGGTGGCATGCTCTCAACCCCTTATGCACCCACATAAGGGCCAAGCATAATCTTGATGCCGTTGACAGCTTGCAGCAGCATGAGAACCTTAATAGATTAGAATGCAATACTAGCACTTTAGTGGTTTTGACCATTATTATAGAATTCTGTAGGGCTTTTTAAAATAAAGGGCTTATGGATAAAATAAGCCTTACCAAGGAACTTTCACATAAAGCTTGAAGTGAGCCTTTTATATGATTAGAAAATAATTCAATTAACTGCTCCCCATTATTTTATATTTGTAGTCATCGCCGCACCCTTGGGTTGTGTCTGGGTCTGCAATCTCAGAGGGAAGCCTTTCCTCAAGAGAGTCCAGGTTTAAAGATCCAAGAGTTTCTGATAACCATTTAAAGTGTTGATATTTATCAGGACCAAACACAAACTCCAAGTCTTTTGAGGTTCACCCATTGCTAAATACTGACCAACGCTCTGTGTTCCTTGGCAAGTTTTATTCCTGGAGCTGTAAAACTATATATAGAGACGTCAAAACCAAACAAGGATTTCCGTTTTGGGTTTCCTTTTGGTTTATTATACAGAGGGGATGAACTGATTCATGAACTTCTGCCTGTTTCTGATTTACGCAGTGTAGATCATCTATCTTATGGGTCTGCTGCTGTATTTGCTAGCTAACGATTGGCAGGTCAAGCAGGTCAGACTATGGCCAGCTACACCAAATTCAAATCAAAACAAACACCACTAATGTGACAAGTACGTCTCAACAAACATGCCAGGAGACATGCTTGTCAGAGCTCCACCAAAACAAATCTGGCTTATTCTCACAACAGCTCCGCCCACTTCTCCATGCACTTTTCTTACATTTTTCACTCTGTTTTTCTTATTTCATTTCCTATGCCACTAGTGGCTGCCATGTCTAAGTCTTAATATACAGGACAGGCATTCCAATATTGGCTTTTGTACATTTATATTCCCTGCATGTTGTGTTTTGTCATCACCTGTGGTATTTATTTCACTCCTGAAAGCTCCTCACCCCACAGACTGACACTTTGTCTTTGTACAACGGCCATACAATGCAGCCCCAATCCTCACAGGAGCCTTTGGACACTACAAGAATAATTTGCCCCTCCAACACCCTCACATGTAGGAGGAATTCTGTTTTTCTGAAAACTCCAGTGGCGTCTATGAGACCTGGGAGCTCTGTGGTATGTGGCACAGTCAAAAGAGCATAAACAATTGATTTTAGGAAGAGCTCCACTCCCCTTTATATTGTAATGAACTGTCCAGTATTTCAGTCGTGCTCAGATCTCACCTTTCGGTGACCTAGAGGCTGTATTCATATTACATCCTCAGTATTATGTTAAAAGAACAGTAAAGTTGCAAATTCTAGAATTCAGAAGTTAGTAAATATCAGCATTAAGGTTGCCTATGCAACCTTCATTTGCACCCTTTGATCATGTGCATTAAGATACAGTCTTTAACTACATGCTCACAATATATTTTCCACAGGATCTTCTTCCTCATTCAGTGCATAGGACGGACAGTGCTGACTGATTGAGCAGCTATTCATTTTTTTGTTTTAGCCTCATTGTTTGGTGTGTGGCCCCTTGTCTGTCCCTTCCAGCTGATCCCCACCTGAGTGCATACCTAGGGTCCCAGGTGGGTGGGGCTAGCCCATGCCACCACCCATGATGCAGCAGCCTCACTACTATTGTTATTCAAGCTAGCTTTGATCCAAATCAAAAACTAGATCAAAGCTTACTGTGACCTCTCGGGTCTTGAATACAGATCTGGGAGTCCCCAGACAACTGCTGCCTCCTGGCCTTCACCCACTGTCTTCTGAAACCTGGTGGGTTGATAAGCCAGTAGGACTATAGACTCAGCCAAGGCACCACCCATGGGAGTCCTGATTGGAGGATTACCTGCCTCAACCGATTGGTCCAACCACACTATTTAAGCCAGAAGAAGGTACAGGAAGTTTGTCTGAGCAATAATAAGGTGATTTCCTGTTGTGCCCGCTTCCTGCATCCAACCCTGTTCCTGATTCCTGTTCTGCTCCTGGCTCCTGCTTCATCCCTGCCTTTGCTCCTGTTCCATGTTAAATCCCTGCCTCTCCTCCAGTTCCTGCCCTTACATCTTGCCTCTAATCATCGCTGACCAGTCCTGCCTCTGATCCAGCCTCTGACTTCTGGCGCTGCTCCACCCACTAGACCTGACTCCTACTCCGACTACTAGACCAGGTCTACATCCTGCTCTATAACACTAACTCAGAAGTGTCTCCCTATGCAGTCATGCTTCCCGATTGCAATGTCGACGTACCCTGGAGAGGCCCACAACCGAACAGTCTAGGGCACATCCCTTGCCATATGCTCTGTACTGCACATCTCCAGCCCACTGCCATAGCAAAGATCTGCAGTAAGAAAGAAAAAGCTAGAGGGGGTACAACAATTAGCCCAGTAACCCCAAATTACCTGGCACTGTTCTTTCATCAAGGACCTTGGCATTTGTACCCAACCAAATGACATTGTCAATTAGCACGCAGCACACATTTCCTTGTGCTGCCCACACTATTATTTCATTCATCTGACGTCAGTGGCAGTACTACTGAAAGTAATAAAACTGGACTCTCATCACACCCTCTGAGCAGGATACCCTTCTATTCTGCCAGTCTTCTTTCAGCTCTTCATCTCCCAAATTCTATGTGCCTTGCAAAACTGCAAAAGCCTTTCTAGCCCCAGTCTACAAATGGGAAACCAAGGCAACTGAATGATATGCAGATTGTAATAAATTATAACAGTTTAGATTGATAGCTCAAAGCCCCCAAATACCAACATGCATAACAAATGATTTTAGACTTTTTTCTAGGGCATTCCTATGTTTTAAACAATTAAAAGAATGCAGTTAAACAAAGACACTTGGTTACTCATTAAGCAAGGAATTTTCCCGAAAAGTGAAATATCTTTGTTAGATACTAGAAATCAGTGATCCCTCACTAAGTGCTCTAGCCCGTGAAAAGCTGAGTGCCTTCTAAAAGCTGAATGTCCTCAATGCCTAACAAAAGCAATGGGAGTTGAGGACCTTCCCTGTTTTGAAAGAGCTGTTTACAGCAGCAGGATCCAAAGTTTGGGCATGTTGGATCCAGGGTTTTAATTTGGGCTCATTTCTAACACACACTAAAGTTGTAATGCAAAAAGCAGACATTAAAGTCTTAGGGAAACAGGAAAATTAAGTTTGAAATGACTTGTCATGTGAATCAGACTTGGGCAATGTGACCTATGTTTTCCATGATAATCCCAAAGTGGAAGTTGCCTAAAAAAAGTAGGCATACTGGTCACAGCTGTGAAAACTATGCTTCCTTGAAGCTTGCATGACCAGAGAGGTTTTCCAGTAACACTGGAAATAGCCTTCTGCTGAAAAGGTCAAGATGGCATCACACGTACACATCACAATTAGAGAAAACCTGTTTACCATGGCATTTTTATTTCTGTCCTGTTGTGCAAATATTTCCAAATTGTTTCTGGATACTGCCAGCATGCCCTGAGACCTCTTCACAGTTACTGACTATTAAACAATAACTAATCTTCTTACAAACACAGATCAAAACCCTGTCCTGTGCCATAGGGATGTGCTGGGGTGATGCTGGGAGGGTAAGAAGAGAACATACAGAGAATCCTCTTCCCCACACACCTGCTCAGCACCAAAGCTATCTTTGGAGTGTTCTCCTGAGCACTAAGAGAGGGGTCCTGGCTAATGTGCTCGCATTCCACAAGCCCTGAGTGTGTGGGTCTAGCTTGATCAGGACACTTCTCTGCATACACTTCTATGTTGAGCAGCTGCTAGAGTGGTGTGCAGGACTGTTCCTTTCAGATGGAGAACTCCATGTTTTAAATATAAATGACCATTGTAACCATTTCTCAGCCACTTTAAAACCCTTGGGTCTTCTCTAGGGTTTATTTTGTCTACTAAACCAGTAGGGTACCTGGTCAATTACTAAAATGGAGCAGGAACTTGTGCAACTGTGGTCATATGTTATTTTTCCAGGCTGGTTAGCCAAACCTTAACTAGCACCGTTCTGTCACTGGGCACCTTGAGACTTGTGCAGTGACCCGTTCACTATCCAAATGCCATCGTTAATTACAATGCCGCAATTATTTCTCTTCACTTTCACTGCCAGTAAAATAGCTTCATTCACCTCCCACCGTGGTTGGTCTAATGACATCAGTGGCAGTGCTGCTGTGAACAATAGAACTGGAAACCTATTTTTCTGATTCACTAGTTTTATGTGTTTGTATATATGAATGAATCTTTCAATGAATACCAAAAGGGACAAATGGTATTATTCTGAATAAGAGATATTATTAATCTCTTACATTTCTAAATCCTTCTCTCTCTCTAGGGATTACAGGGCACTTTACAAATTGTACAAACTCTCTTGGATTCTATTCATTTTATTATCTGATACATTTCTATCCTAACCAGAACGTAGTAAATAAAGTAGTCTAGCAAGTTCCTCACATGGTTTAGAATTCATCTTAGTTCCTTCTCTCTCTTTTTCCATGCCTTATAAAATAAACTATGTCAGATTTTTAATTTTCAAAATTTGAAATTAAGGCAAGTTAAGGATGTTCAATACCTCACAGAACTGGTCCCTCCCTGGCACACTTTTTGGTTCTGCTTGGTCATAAAAGCACAATATTGACACAAGATTGTCCAACAAGATTGTCCAGAGTTTCTGGCAGGAGGGCAACTTGCCAGGATCCCAAGGGCCACACTTAATTTTCACATATAATGATTTAATGAGAAAGCAATTCACACAAATAGTTGACCTAATTTCCATTTTGTCACAGGGATATTCTGCCAGGGTAATTACACTGACGTCAATTAAACGGAGCGGCGAGTCAAGCCCAGTATTTGCTTCAACTCATAACTTCCATGAAAGATGATTAGAAACTGCTTGTCATTTGAGTTCCCAGCAATAAAACCCTACAAGTGAATCTCAGCTGTATTTACCTGCATTTGGATCACCCATGATATATGTAATTTGAGCAACTGTAGAATTTACACTTTCTACTAATCTCGGTACACTGGATAACTATACAGGATGGTTTGCTTTTTCTTGCTAAACCAACTCTTGTGAAAAAGGACATGTGTGGTAGTAGGTCTGTCACATTTTTATATGTCTGTGAACTATAATATATGAGACTATCCCTTTCCATACATTGGCCATATAAGCTCATTACAAACTACATATAGTGACTTGTATGTCATATACGTTACATTTACTTTTGTTTCAGATAGGAAGTGGATTTTTACTACCAAAATAACAGCTAGGGAAATTGTACTGACACTGAAAAAATAAGGATCAACCTAGAGATGCTGAATAGGTGTCAGACAATCACTATGATTGTTCTGATAGAAAAGTGAAAGCTGCATTAAAAATATGGGTGAGTTTATTATTCCTTTAATGAGCATTTCAATAGAGTATGCTCCACCCATTTCGGGAGGGTCTGATCCAATGCCCATTCAAGATATTGTGGGTTTTTTCATTGAACCAGGTCCTTGTGTTGTTTTTATTAGCTGATATGGTACAAGTTGTGAAGTTCATAATTGGTTTTCTCTCTTTTCTTCTAAACAAATCCAGTGAAAATTTTTCTTTAAGTTTTAAGGGACTTCTATCTCACCTCTGAACATGTAGATATGTTAAATTAACAAAAGGATATGAAATATTATGTCAGTGATATTTTGTATCAGCTGGGTTATTTTCAACACCTCCACCGTCCACGTTGCATCCGATATGTTGTTGCTTGTAGGTATTTTGAATCAGAAATCTGTAGGTTTGTTTTTATACCAGCAATTCAACCACTATGCTGTTTAACCTTCTGTATGTTCAATGTTTAATCAGGGCTGAGAACGAGAATGCCAGGCTGTATGAAAACATGGGTTGCAGACGTGTTCAAAAAACCAAAAGGAAGCTGTAATTTTCTGGAAGAGAAGGTCCTCTTTAAACTTACAGAAAAGGGCATATATAGATCCCTAACAAAAACATGTAATGATTCTTTGTCACTGTCCACAGTGGCATCCATTTGCCTTTGCCAATGTGAAATCTGTCATATCCGTCACATGTTGGACACGGTTTGTTTTGGTCAGATCATTATACCACATCCTTTTGGGGACTTTCTCTTTCTAGTCCCATTGTCTGCCTCCTCCCTCTTCCCTCCACTTCTGGGGAAAAAGTAAACTTTCCATTTTGCTTGTATATATTTTTCCTGTTCAATTATTTTAGCATAGATTTTACAACTTAAGCATATTATTTATTTGTATTACAGTAGCACCCAGTGGCCCCAGCCAAAATCAGGGCTCCACTGTGCTGGGCACTGCACAGACCTACAGTAAGAGACAGTCCCTGCCCCAGAGAGTTTACAATGTAAGCTGTCAAGAGAGGCAAATGAATGCCATTTTCCTCGTTCCTTACAGGTGGAGAAAACATTTTGCCCAAGGTCACACAGGAAGTCTGTGTCAAAGACAGGAACTAGACCCAATCTCCTGAATTTCAGTCTGGTCCATTTGCCACAAGATCATCCTAAACTTATTCTACTAGCACAGTCACAACGCAGTGGAATATAACACCTTCAGTTCTGTTCTTTCTCCTAATTTATCTGGAATAAGTCATTACCATATAAATACAACTTCATCTCTACACCTTTTTTTATACGAGTCTTTGAAACTCTTTATGAACTTTAATTCTCACAACATTCTGGCTAGGTAAGAATTACACCATTTTTCACCTATGCGAACTGAAGCACAGAAAGATTAAGTGACTTGTCTAAGTTCACATAGCAATCCAGTGGTTGAGTCAGGAACGGAACCCAGTTGTCCCGACACAAAGTTTCATACTCAAACCACTAGGTAGCATTACCAGCTAATACTTCCCCCCATTCAGTTAAAAATAACTCCCAGAGTGACCTTTTGGGCTCTGAGAACAGACTGTGAAAAGATCCCTGGCAGAATTACCAAATCATAGATGAATGTGAAGTAACAACTATTCAAAGCCAACATCTTAATTGATTAATTTTGTCTTTTTTCCCTTCTGATTTCACATCGTTGTGTAGCAGCTTGCAATTTTGTCAAGCTATTGATAATTTCAAATTATTTCTTAAATATGGTGTCACAAGAATGCCCATTGAGTGTCTGTGAGCAGTTTGCCTCAAATATTCCATATCTGAGAAGTGTTAGGCAGTTTTCAATAGACACAGTCACACAGTGTTGTTTCTGTTCCCTGATTGGACAAGCATAACTCTTCCAATCAAATTTCTGGTGCAAATTCTATTTTGAGTTCAAAGCCCTCTTTCCACGAATACTGGCTAACAGTCACTTAAAAGTCGAAATGTATTAAAGGGAGACATGGAGCTGATCTAGCTTTGATTTTTCCAAGCTCAAGCAAAGATACAGTGCATGCCTTTTGATAGTAAGGCAATAAAAACAGCATCTTTCCAACCAGTTATTGGTCTCTGTAGCTGTCTTCAGCATGCTTAAGAATTTTGCTCAAGGAGAAGAGCCCACTTGGTTGGTTTGTTGCAGTCAGACACTGGAGTTGCGCTCACACAGTTTCCACGGGAAGGGCCAAAGAAATTTAATTCTTCACAATTTCTTTTAAAATAAAAGTATACCTTTTAAGAGCCTTGGTTGGAATGTTAAGCTTATTTCTTTTTTCAGCAGGACAACTGAACAAGTGCATTAAGGGTGGGCGGGGTGGGGGGGTGGAATCTGGTGGAAACCAGCACTGCCTCTTTCCACTTTAACACAAGCACACTGAGTGAAATGTAGAGGAAATATTTTTTGTCACATGGAAATATTCCCTAAATGTGCTGTTGCAGCCTTATTAATTCACGCTGTCATCTCATCCCCTGTCATCAACTCAACAGGGTTGTGCCAGGTCAGTACTCTGAGGTGAGGTGACCTGGAAAGCAAATACAAAGTATCCACAGGAAGTGGTACTGTGGATTCAGTAGGTGGCTCTCTGAGTCTACAGAAACAATGATCCAGCATGGTGTAGGGAGGGCAACGTGTCACTGAAGACGATGAAAAACAAGGTAATGACCGTATCTAGTGGTTAAAACCCCCTTTGCACTTTCCAGGAGAGCGGAGGCGTTATGCCACTGTCCGGCCAAATCCCAACAGTGTATTGATAATTGCATTCTGCCTACTTAAACATTCAACTCCCTCTTCACTTTCAGCTGAACAAAAGAAATGAGGAGTCCTAGTGGCACCTTAGAGACTAACACATTTATTTGGGCATAAGCTTTTGTGGGCTAGAACCCACTTCATCAGATGTATGAAGTAAAAAATACAGGAGCAGGTATAGATACATGAAAGGATGATGGTGCTTTACCAAGTGTTAAATCAATTAACAGCAGGATACTAAGGGAGGGAAAATGACTTTTTTGTATTGTTAAACAGTCGCCATCCTTTCCCCCAGCCAGGGGTTAGAGCACTAGGTAAAATGAATTCCGACGGCATATAGACTTTGTAAGTCGGTCAGTAAGGTGTGATGGCAAAGTATCCCTTATTATCCTTCTGGCTGAAAGTTGCCGTATTATCTTTAGTGCCTCAGAAATCCAGTCTATGCCATGCCAGGGGAAAAAATACTAGTTAAAGAATGAGCAAACCTGGGAAAGATTTAACTGTACAGTACATGCCAGCCACCCAGTATTTCATGTACTGCCTAGTAACTGCTGCTTTTTGTGCAATTTAGTGATATCCTTTGAGAAGGACTTTACTGCAGTCCATTCTCTCTTTCCTAACTTGGGCCTCTGCCCTACAAACTCGAAATGAATGCAGCTACTCACCTGGCTAAAGTGAGGCACATGCACCACATTTTTTCAGAATTGGGGCCTGGGCCTTTCTACCACTAATCCACATATCCATAGCTATTGCGTTGACCCTTCAAAAGGCAGTATTTCCTCAAATAGACTGACTGGCTGATTCTGGTTTTGGAAATGCCAAACTGGGACTTCATCTAACATGCATGGGACACTCCAATTGACTAAGCTCAAGTCCTTGTTGCACTATGACAATGATTGAGGGTCTCAGTACCAGTGGCAGGGAACTTTTGTAAAATTCCTAAACAAAACAGTGTGCAAAAAGTTGCAGTTACAACTGTATTTAAGTGGAGTCCAGCTAACATCCAAACCAACAAGCTATATCTTTAAAAAAAAACAACAACAAAAAAATCCACCCACGTTTAGAATATTTGGAAGCTTCATAATAATAATGTCATTCTCCCCCCTCCCGATTTACATTATCCACCCACATTTAAGTTTGCCCCTAAAATTTTCAGAAGTTTGTTCAAAAGATCAAAACAACCAAAGTCGGTTGGGAATGGAGCCCTTGAATAGTAAATAGGATTTCATAATCTCCTAATAATTTGTAATTTTGACTTTTAGACTCATAGACTCATAGGTCAGAAGGGACCAATATGATCATCTAGTCTGACCTCTTGCACAAGGCAGGCCACAGAACCCTACCCATCCACTTTTATAACAACTCCTAACACATGACTGAGTTATTGAAGTCCTCAAAATTGTGGTTTGAAGACCTCAAGCTGCCTTCCTAAATTCCTCCTGCAGTTTCAACTGGCTACAAGTATTAGTTTTGAATTCCTTCCCTAAAATATCATATAATGTTGTTCTGAGCTGTTCAACAGCTGCTGTATTTCAGCCCAAATATGGCTGCTTTCTGCTAATGAATAACCTGTTTGTTAAGCACTCTAGTATCTTTTGAGATAAAAGGTGCTATGTCAATTCACTATATTATTATTTCACTTAACTGTTAGATAAAAGATGTTAAAGGTCCAGAAGAAGAACATGAATGAAGTTATAATTTGTAGCCAACCAATTGTAGCTATGTTTTTCAGTGTTTTCCCATTTTCTCATATTTTATGGATTTTCATGCATTAGGGAAATCAAATGACTCCAATATTAGAAAATAATTTACTTACTAATATAGGGCATTAACACCAGTGAAGATCTGTTTTTGTCCACAGTGGTAAAGAGGTGCATTTAAAAAAAAAAATCTATGCAGTTATTCTAATGACTGCTGTTTTCAGGTTCTGTCGTACCAGTTTCTTCTGTATCCTTGTTCAAAGCCACAGGTGCAAAGATGTGTTTGTCAATTATTAACAATCAGCAAGAGGGTGCTTCAAAGACACTTTTCCCCCAGAGAATACAGAATACTTAAAAGAGGAGAAAGAACAAAGAAGAACTTATATTTGATGCATAACGCATTAAGCTGGATTTTGAATGTTAATATATATGGTGATTATTAATAAAAGTTGTCAACAAGAAAAAATGTAGACTATAGAGTGTCTAATTTGCAATGGTTCAAACCCCTATTGAAAATTGCCTATTGAGTCAAATGCAATATGTCCTCTACAAGAGCTCTTTGCCTCAATATAGATGTCATTTACTGCCTATTCTGTACTGCAGATGGACACTGAAATGTTTTCCTCATTGATCTAAGTAAAGAGTGCCAATTGTAAAATGATGTCATTTAAGAGACTATTGTGCTCAAGGTGTTTCTGATACCGTTTGAAAAGAAGCTTCTCAGGGGGTCAAGGAAGGTCTGTGGTAAGTGCTTCAGAACTAACCAATATATGCTGTTGTGGTTCCTATTGCTGTCATCATTGCTTTCCCTCCCCCTAACCCAGTTGTGTCTACATCTCTCTGCTGTGTCTTGTCTCTATTTATATTGTAAGCTCTCTCAGGCAGGGGTTGTCTTTATGTCTGTGCAGGGCATACAATGGGCTCCTAGACGGTACTGTAATGCAAATATCTGCTACTCATTACATGTAAAGCCACCATCTTGACAGGGGGTTCTTCTAAATTGTGTGTTCTGCATCCCCAAACTATGTTTGCCACTTTTATCAGTTAATTGTTGGATGTCACAGCATCATGACATTCCATCAGCAAATTGCAATTTGTGGTGCCATCACACTGCATGATGATGATCTTCCTGGGCCCTGATGGTAGTCTTAAGATTCTATGTGGGACGCAAGTCACCCTGCTAAAAAAATAACCCTGGAAAAAGCAGAGTGGTTGACAGCCCAAGGTCCTAGCTACTTAGTCTATGGCTGTCTTCCGCCAAGTCATCTTCTGTCCATGTATTCCACACATTGCCACAAGCAGTGTCTTGTTCATTCTTATTTCCAGCATTCAGACTACTACAGGGGTTACAGAGATTTTTTTCCCCACTTGAAACCTATTTGGTAACATAATTCTTACCTCCTGATTTCTTATTGTATAGACTTTTCAGCTGCTAGGAGTGTATAAAGTGATTTACTGCATGAGAGTTCCTTTAATCATTCCTACTTCCTTATAAGTTGACTGGGATTTTTTAATCATAACAGCAGTGAAAAGAAAAACAGCTATGCCACTGCTTCTTTAAAAAGAAGCCCTGCTCACAGAGGAGGAGGTAGTGGGAGGGGGAACAGAGAAACAGCTTTAAGATTCTTTAAATGTCAAAAGTATTAAATGAGAGTTTGTAACCAATGCCACAGTGAGTGGCTAACATATATTCAAAAAACCCAAACCAACAGACAAAGAGAGCAATTTATTGTCCTTTTGAATGTCCATAAATCAAGTATGAGTTTAATGTGCCAAGCGGGGAAGAAATGGAGATGAAATTACTCCATTTATTCAGAAAACAGGGACAGCGAGGCAATAGCAGGTAAAACTAACCCCAGTGCTTCTTGACCATTTGCCTCAACCTTGATGTAGATAACCTGCCATTAGGGGGCAAGACTAAAAGAAAGATAAACTGTAAATATATTTCTTAGTTGGGCTAGCTCTTTTCTGTTGCAACTGTTGGCTTGAGGTGGCTTTTTTTGATGTGGCACATCAAACTGATAGAACACGAGACAGCCATCATGTGGTGCCATCTNTTTAAAATTAGCCCTTGAGAAGTCGAAAACCCTAATCCCAGATCTACTTTTGTTTATCCTTCCATCTAGTTTGAACTGAATCAGCTCATGATCACTCGAACCAAGTTTTAGACGCCTAACTTAAGAGTGAGTGGATGTTGTAATATTTGGGGGGCTAGGGGATCAGAGGACTCAGTTGAACACACTTTCGGCCTTATTATTAACTGAGGTTTTTTTGTTTAGTAATTTCCATGTTTTTTGACAGAATGCAAAATGTTTGTCAAGTTGATATATGGTTTGCAGGAGAGGATCCCTACTTTCACATATATTCTTATGTCCACCAAGTCAAGGCTTCTCTTCTGAGACTTTAGGAAGTTCATAGAAAGTATATGTGTGGGGAGAGAATTATACATGGGAAAGATGTGGGGGAGGAAAAGAAAGGGAGGGCTTTTATCTGTATGGAAAACTTTAAGGGCTTCAAATGTTTTATTGTATCTAGAAAACCAATACCTAGAATGTTGTTAACCTGGATTTCAAACTGCCTTTCCCATTCCCTCCTGTATGCCACAGTTGGTGGTCCCCTCGATCTAATCTCAATCTAGAGAATATGGTTTTAGAGGTCTACATATTACAAGGCATATCTGCCCAGCAGTTCACTAGAGAAGTAACTAAAATCAGTAAGGGAATTAATTTTCCTGCATTGTCTGAGAGAGGGGGCCTTCTGTGCTCCCAAAAAGAGGGTGGGGCAGATATGGACCATCCCAGGTATTCCTCCTGAAGCTCTTTCTGGGTGAAGGAGGTAGTCACAAGGTGTCTTTCTGGAGATTTGAGGGAGGTGTTAGATGGAACCCAGCACAGAAACAGATGGCAGACCATTGGGCCTAATACACTGAAATACATGGTGAGTGGGAGATCTGTGGGTCAAGGAGTGCTAAGGAGGAGGAGAAGGAGGAGAGTTGAGCCAGGTGCTAGAAACTATAGCTGCAGATGTTTGAGAACATTTCTGAACTTGGGCTGGTGTCCAGGCATATTAGGGAACCTGGAACTCAATCCATGTGGATTCTGGGTTTGATGCAAAGGATTTGCACAACCTTAGTGCCAACCTACGTAAACCAAAGCCACAGAACAGGTTTGTCCAGACCCCTGCCAACTGAAACCACTGGATTCTGTGGCGCTCTAGCTGTGACCTTTCCCTCCCCCATTGTTTCCATGCTTCCCAGTGACAAAGGCTGAACTTTTATCCTAGCGCATGTTTAGCTGCTGCTATTGTTCAGCTGACTAACTGCTCATAGTTTCACTCCCACCTACCTCCTTTTCTCACATACCTGTAAAAAAATTAAGAGGACAGCCTGCTGCTATGCTTGTGTTGTGCTTAATCATTAAATCAAACCCACGTGAAGAAGGATGAGGGGAGAAGAAAGGCTTAATTATGAGCAATGTAATCAAGGAAGATCACGGGAACCTGCCAGAAAAGAATCAATGAGGTAGTAGCAGTCACTAGTCAATGGTGCGTCAGCAAGCAGTAGTCGGGATATCTGGGCTGCCCAGGTCTTTTGGAAGGCTATTCAGAACTGGATTTAAGGATAAAAGTCTATTGGGCAGGAGGCTAATGTTTAGCAAAGGGCCTGAGTATGGTGAGCTGGAGAACTGGAGTGAGGGGAACTGCAGAAGGAAAATGGGGTTGATACATAGCGTCCAAAGCGAACTGGATCCAGTAAAGGAGTGTCACCCCTCCATAGCCACAAGCTGGGAAAGATTTTCGATTTTGTTTTACTGGAAGCACCAAAACCACAATGAAATCAGATTCAAAACACAGACTAAAGCAAGCTTTCTGTACAGGGAAACAGCCACCATTTAAAGTCTCCCTGTGGTTACTCCTTTCCCCATCCAAGATCTTGATGGGTCTCTTCTTCATTCTTTTATATTGTCTGAGTTTTCCCTCTGACTAATTATCTCGGTTTTCAATCCCCTTTTAAAAGGTTTTTTCTCTCTCTTTCTCTCCCCTTCTCTGATTCAACTTCTTCCCTATTTACTTTCACCTTCATTGTTTTTTCTCCCTCCACCTTCCTACCAACCCTCATTCTCAGTTTTCCCTACTCCCTCTCCCTGCTCCTGTCTCCTCATCCTTGGTCCTCTCTGCTGTCCATTTCCATCATATTGGTGCTCTTCACCCCAGTTTCCCCAACTGCATATTTGCGCCCTCTACCATTTTTCTCCTTCCTTTCTCTGCCCCATTTTTTTGCCCCTGTGACTCTGCGTCCTGTGCGGCTGCCCCGCTCGCCCTGCCCTGGTTACAAACCTGTTCACATCCATGCATCCTATTAGTCCTTTCCTTCCCTTTTCCCTCCCACTGGCCATCTCTCCCATTGTCTCTTTCTGCCCCACCCACCTTCACTTAGAGAAATGAGGGCTAATATTTTGCTAATATATTACAGAAAAGAACAGCAGATTTTTACTTAGAGTTTGTAGAAAGCTTGGGGATCATTTAATGAAAGATGTTTAATAAACATCAGTTGTCCCTAGTAAGCAGCAATCTCTTTTTTTCAAGCTTACTTTTTTCCATCTTCTCTTCTTTCTATATTTATTATATCAGCTCTCCCTATATTTATGGGACTGGGGATCTGCTTTTTAAAACAGAAGCAAAACAAAAGTGAGAAAGGATGATCTTGTGACTCAGACCCTGGACTGGGACTCAGGAGATGTGGGTTTAATACCTGGCTGTGCCACACATTGCCAGAGTGATTTTGAGCAACCTATTTAATCTCTCTTTGCCTCAGTTCCAACTGTAAAATGGAGTGATAGAACTTTTTCCCCACCTTTTGTCTGTCTTGTCTATTTAGACTGTAAGATCTCCAGGGCAGGGCCCATCTCTTGCTTGGTAGATGTACAACAGCTAGCACAATAGGACCCTGGCCTCAGATGGAGCATCTAGGTGATACTGTAATACAAATAATGACAATAATAAAGAGTGAGAGCAGATGCACATCAGAGAGCTTTCTGGGTTGGCAGTTCATTGCTCTCAGAGTTCTCCTGACTAGGAGGACTCATTCATACTTCAGGAACAAAGGCATCATAAGGAATCAGTTTCATCTGGATTATATTTGTGTTTTCTATTTACAGTATTTAAGCAATCCAAAATTTCATGGATTAAGTGTCCCTTTTTTGCTGATGCTCCTTTCCAGGCAGTGACTATAAGACAATATTGAATCACAGTCCTCTTCCTTTTCACCTAAAATTGATTGCTACGTAAATAACATTCTTGTTAGCTATAACTTCAAGAAAAATCTGGAACTTATTTACACGTGAGTTAAAAGCTGCAGGATGCAGGTTGGTCCCAAGAGGAAAAAACAAAGATAAATTTGCTTGCTGGCCCACTACACACCAATACCACACATAGCAATGTACATTGCACTAAATCAATTATCTTTTAAAAATGCCCTATACAATATCTGCTATGTGTTAGGAGCTGCCTGAGCAGCTGTCTTGATGGAATGTATCCCTGGTATAACTACGGCATTCAGGCAGTTATATCAGGGATATATTTGGTTGGGGCATCAAGTTTAAATTATTAGGGATGAAAAACATTAACAGATCGGCTAAAAAACGAACAAAGGGAAAGAAGCGGAAACAATTAATCACCCCCACATGAAGGGAAACCATTGCAATAGAAGAGACATTCTCCAGCTATCACATGAGCAGCTGATTATGTAGTCATCCCTTTCTTTAGACTCACTGACTCAATTGATCATAGACCAGTCTGAGATAATGTAAGTTTAAATCTAGTAGCAAAGAATGTTAAAATTGAAAGTCGGCAAATTTCAGAGAAGAAAGAGAAAAGGAAAGATAGATCAAAATCTCTGTGCAAGAGTTTAACAGATTCTCTCCCCTCTGCTCTTTCTGGAAATGATTACATAGTACAGGAAAAGCAAGATAGCAGGGAAAGCTTCCAGTGGGATTAAGAGAAACTCGAGCTTTGCCAGCTATTCCTGGCGCCCATGAGGGTTTCAATAACCCAAGATGGTGTGTTAAACCTTGTGTGTCTAACTACATGTTAGCAGCACCAGCATCAGTGCAGACTTCTTCTATGACCTTCAGGACTGCTCCTTTCATAAATTTAATCCGTGACAAGGTGTGCTCTGGTGCTTACTACTGGTGTGCAGAAAAAGAAAGGAGCCTCTGAAAGAAAATGGCAACGGAGAGATCATGATGGACAAATCTGTGTACTGAGGTAGTGTCTGGGCTTTAAGTAAAGTCCTTACAATCAGCATTTGGATTTTTCTAGTACTGCTCATCAGGAGGAGTGTAGGAAAGCCCAAAGACATTAGAAAGGAGCCTCTCTAAGTGAGGCTGAAGATATCAGGCATTAGCCAGAATTCTGAAAACCTCAAACCTCTAGGCAACAGGATCAACCAGTGGTGAGCTGGAGCCAGTTCGCACTGGTTTGCATGAACCAGTTGTTAAATTTTGAAGCAGTTTTAGAACCAGTTGTTAACCTGTTTCCCTGCGAGGGGACACGGCGGCTTTGATGGTTTCTGGCCAGGAAGTGATGTAATTCCTCCTCTGGCCGCCAGGGGCGCTGCGCTGCAGGATCCATGTGGGCCTCCGCCTGGCCCTGGGCATGGGTCCTGTTGCTATTGGTGCTCCCCGATCCCCTGGCCCTGGGGCTCCCGCTACTGCCTGGTGGGTCCCTGGCTGCTCTGCTGGGCCTGGACTGCGTCCTGCTGTTCGGGCTGCTCTGAGCTGCTCTCCCTGTGAGTACCCACCATCCTGCTCGCAGCCAGCCCGTCTCCAGCCCCTGCCCTGCCCGCAGCCAGGCTGTCTGCAGCCAGCCCCGCACCCCCTGCCTTGCCTGCAGCCAACTCCTGCCGCACCCCCCCGCTCTGTCTCCAGCCAACTCCTGCCGCACCCCCCCGCTCTGTCTCCAGCCAACTCCTGCCGCACCCCCTTGCCTAAAGCCAGCCGGCCCTGCACTCCTCTGTCTTCAGTCAATCCCTTCCGCACCTCCCTTCAGCCCTGCCGAAAGCCAGCCAGCCCCACACCCCATTGTCTCCATCCAGCCCCACACACTCCTGTCTCCAGCCAACCTCACACCCCCTGCCCTGCCCACAGCCAGTCCTGCACCCCCTGCCTCCAGCTAGCCCTGCCCACGCCCCTGTCTGCAGCCGGACCCATGTCCATCAGTGCCCAGGGCAGTAACCCTGTACACCTGCTTCAATGAGGGGGGCAGAGAGCAGCTGGGACCCACACATGTGCACACCCTAGGGTGACCAGATAGCAAGTGTGAAAAATCGGGACGGGGGTGGAGGATAATAGGAGTCTATATAAGAAAAAGACCCAGAAATCAGGACAGTCCCTATAAAATTGGGATATCTGGTCATGCTAGCACACCCCCAGGGAGTGGCGGGGACCCACACATGTGAAACGGAGCTCATTTCTAGTTCAGGCCCATCTTTTTAAAAAAGAACTTTAGGTGGGGTTAACATACATCCATATTTTCCGGGACATGTTAGGCTTTTTAGTTCTTAAATCACCATCCAGGAGGAATTTTTAAAATTTAAAATTCCCGGGAAAATACGGACGTATTTTTTATTGTTAAGCATGACTCCCAATGACTCAATGCATTGCCACTTCTTATGGAGAAAGGTACACAAAATACATACTGTGGCACAGCCCTTAAATCAGAACTTTTTATAGGGAACCTGTTATTAAGATTTTGGCAGCTCATCACTGGGCTCAACCATATACTATTAACTACTGAAGTCAGTGAATATTGTTGAAAGACTATTAACCTTTGGACCCGTAACCGTGGTCATGGAATTGTGACCAGGAAACAAAGTTTCTTGCCAGCACTCCTGTGTGTCAGCCCTTTATTACAAACTACACAACTCCAGTCTGGCTTGTTAAGAGACTACAGATTTGCTAGTTCCATAGTGTCGGCCACAGAATGCTGAGGAGGTGGGGAGCAGCCTGAGACACTAAAAGAGGAGCAACCATTCATTCTTGCTTGGGGTTGACCTCCATCTATGGAAAAGGAGGAGGAGAACACAGAAGTGAATTGGGGACCTCCAGCTGGACTCACTGAGCTCTCATCTGTAGTTACATAACAACAAATATATACTGGGCAGGAAAATAAAACATCATCATTTGAGAACAGCCACCCTGATGCTAAGTGGAGATACCTTCATAACTACAGTTTGACATGTTCTGATTTTTCCTATACAGGGGAACATTCTGAAGGGTGCACATGTCACAGCTCACTGCTGTAGCATTTTCAGACTTCTTTGATTTTGAAACCAGACAACTTTTTTTCCTCTCTCAACTCTCTGGGTCATTAGAAAAACAGGTGAAAGGAAAGCCAAGGCAGTTACTATTTTACCACATACACAGAAGCCCCACCTCAATGGAATCTTATCTGTTTACTTGAATTCAGGCAGAGGGTTTTAAGCTAATTCACCTATCCCAGCAAACACGCCAGCCTTGATTTGCCAATAAGTCTGTCTACTAGATACAGAGGCTGGAGTGTGGGGGAAGGAGGTGTGAAGGAAGCATAAGGACATAACACAAGAGAAGCCATCATGATTGCTTTTGGACTGCAAGCTCTCCAGCATTTCTTCTTCTGTGTTTGTGTCGTGTTTAGCATAACAGGGCCCCAATCCAGATTGGCACCTTTGGTAATGTATATGCCAGACTGTATACCCTTACTCACATTCAGTAGTGATTTCCTACAAAAGCGGTAATTACTTATGGTGAAAGCCATTATTCAGGATGAGTAAAGGTATTGCTATCTGGCTGTAAATAATTAATAACAATGAATCCCTGTGGTGGAGGGATCCAGTGTGACAAATCGCACAGGCCAGTGAGCCAAAGCTAATATTTTCTGATCTGCAGTTTACTTCTACTCATTTCTGAATTCTCACACATATTGTAATGATGAGGATGAGATAGTATTCACTTGCATATTTTAGCAAATAAATGGCTACAAATCTTCAGTACTGAATCCTTCACGTGGATAGAAATTCAGCACTTCGTGAGCACTGAAAGGTGTATCTACTCACCTTACCCATGTGTCGTATTTTCATTGTAATAGTTTACATTTGGTAATCGCTCTCATGTGATAACAGTGAAGAATCACACAAAAAATCACTTTCTTCTAAAAGTGAGCCGGGAACTTTAATAGAGTAAGGAAAACAATATTATCTGTGAGATTAAAATAATAATTAATAATAATATATATGAATTTATTTTTATTTGCCATTTGGTTTTTGAGCCTACAGGACACATGGGGGCATTGGGGGTTGACATTTGTGCACTTCTTTTTATAACCAAAAGGGAGGGGTAGAAACTTACTTTTAGAAGAAATGAAAACTGAGATTCTCAGTCACATGGCTCTAGGGACCAGGAGTGTCAAGTAAAACACCACATACTGAGAGTTGATAATACTGTACCCATAAACTATCCTTTTCCTTTGCTACACTGTAGGACCCCTGCCTTAAACCTTTCTCAGCTCCTTCCTGTCTGGATTCCTACAATAGATGTAAAGAAACACCATCCTTACTGATATCCCTACATCTAAGCTCTGGCAACTTTCCTTTTTACAGCTCTGCCTTCTCTCACTCTTGACTGTGACTTTCCTATGCTTCCTTCTACATCTGTAAAGATCCCCCAGCTCCATTGTGCCAAGCAATCTCACTCTGTCTTCATAATTCCCTTCTTTCATCTAGACTTCCACCAATAGCACCTATTCCTGCTCTCGTGGCAAGTCTCCTGTCTGTATCTAAGCAGAACTGAAGTCAGTGAAAGTTTGGTCCAAGTAAGAATGGAATATGTTCTGCAGGATTTGGCCTCTTATCTAGCCCCCATACTCCTACATTTTAACGCACATTAACAATGAAAAGTATAAATACAAAAATACAAACACACATTTGGAGCTAATGAGACGCCTGCTAAACAAACCATATTACACAATATTTTCTGATCCATCCCATCCTACCTCCTTAGACTGTCTTATGATTGATTCAGACTGGAAGCTTGTGCCTTTATTTGTAAGCTGCCGTGCATAACTATGGTTTGTAGAAATACATTTATTTGCCCTGCTCTTCCCTTTTCAGTGGTTGACAGCTGTCTCTATTAGACATCCTCCCGCACCCACCTGCCTAACTCCACTGTTCTGAAACACATGAAACAGGTACTGAACTGGTACAAAGAAGGCAAGAGACAGCACAACTAGAAAGTAGAAGTCAGCTGTTCACTGTCAGTTTCCCTATCCTCAGTGGTGGTCTAGGGACTGGGGAGGGTACATAAATTGTCGATCCATTTCCCAGAGGTCTCAGCAGAGATCAGTGTGGAAGGTTACAGAGTACCTTCCTGTGCTGCCTCGTACTCATATACAGACTGTCACCTGCTTTCATGAGCAGCAAGTTCACCTATGACTTTGTAGCAAAATTTATCACTAAATAAGGTGAGATTGTGACAGATTTGGCATCAAATGCCACAACCTCATTTGTCAACTTCTTATAAATGCCAGTGCATTTGGAGAATGTAAGAGAACGCTTTCAATTATGCATTTATGCCCCTCACCTCCCCATGCAAAAAAGAGACCCAGGCCTTGTCTACATGGCACCTTCATCCTCACTGGCTGCTGAGTAAATTCTATTAAGTACCAGCATGTTGCACACTAACTGGCCCATGCAGACCTTCAGGGATGCACTAAAAGTTCCCTAGTGTGCATTAATATAGTCCTGTTTCAAATAATTAGGAAACTTTTAGTATATGCCAACAGGGTCTGCATGGGCCAGTTAGTGTGCAACACACTGGTGCTCATTAGCACTTTCTCCACAGCCGGTGCGGACTAGGCATTTGTGTAGAGTAAACCTTCAACAACAACGCTGGTTAACAATTTCTCTCTGGTGCCCATAAAGGCCTTAATAAAAGTGTCCTACAATATTTCTAGTGGGGGACCAGCTATAAGTCATCTATAGAAATGCTACAGAAAAAAGTTGGTGAGGTGATCTCTTTTATTGGACCAACTTCTGCTGGTCAGAGAGAGACAAGCTTCTGAGCTACACAGAGCTCTTCTTCAGGTCTGGGAAAGGTACTCAGAGTGTCGCAGATAAACGCAAGCTGGAACAGATTGTTTAGCATAAGTAGTTAGCACATATTCTAAGGGAGAATTCAAGGTGAAGTGGCCTCTTAACACCCCTGTTGTCATATAACAAAAGACGGGGTTAATGGGTTACAGATTGTTGTAATAAGCCATAAATCCAGTGCCTTTATTAAGACCATGATTTTTAGTGTCTAGCAAAGTTATGAATTTAAGCTCTTAGGCTCATCTTTTGAAAGTGTTGTGCAGGGTTCCTTTGAGGATGAGGACTGATAGGTCACATATAGAGTGATCACTCTGTGAAAAGTGTTCACCCACAGGTGATGTGGTGTTTTTTGTCTTGTATCATTTTCATGTGAGTTCATTCAAGAGCATAGCGATTGCTTGGTTTCACCTACGTCATTTTTATTGGGAATTTAGTGTGCTGGGAGAGGTATAAAACATGTTGTGATAGGCATGTGTAGGACCCCTGGATCTTGAAATGTGTGTTGTGGGAGGTGTTGATCATTATAGCAGTGGAGATATGTCTGCAGGTTTTGCATCTGATCTTCTGGCAGACTCTGGTGCAGCTTTGTGTTGGTATGTCCTGGTCTGAGGGAAGCTTGCTTTGTCTCATTCATCAACGGAAGTTGGTCCAATAAAAAGATACTACCCCACCCACGTTGTCTCTCTAATATCCTGGGACTGACACAGCTACAGCTACACTGCATAGAAAAGAGGAACATTCTTCTGTTCAGTGTGCAGGCAATTCTCTTTATAGAAATTCTATTGCTACAGAATGTAACTGAACAGTTGTGTGGAAATGCAAGTGTCATCTCCAGATCAAACTTGACAACCCTCTTCACTATTTGGAAGAGAGTTGTAAGCTCTCAAAGTCCCACCCCCTTCCCAAAGGCAGAAACTTCCTTAACCTTTCTTAAAAACATGGATTCTTGTGGCATCGTCTTAGCCACACTAAAAGCTGCACGCTCACTAGGCCAAAAATACCCTGTGTCTGATAGGGATACTTGTATTTTACATAATATGCCAACAAATAATCTATGAATAACAATGTCTGACCTTTTGATTTAAATTATTTCAGGCTTATAAGGTCACAGGAACATCAATAGTCCAACATGCAGTCTCCCAATTGAGAATTTCAAGGAATTTTCATAGCTCCCACAGCATTTTTCTGATCGGTTAACTAGCTAACGTTTGTAAAGCATTTGGAAGATGAAACGAGCAATAAAGTGTCAGGTCACTGTCCTGCTTAAGACCCTGATCCTGCCTGTCTTCTGCATACAGAAAGCTCTTTGAAGTCAATGGAGTTCTGCACATGGAGGGTTTTCAAAGTGTGGCCCATAGTAATCAAAGTCAAATCCTGCTTTCCTTACTCATATGAGACTTCCATGGATCACAGCAGGAGTTTTGCCTAAGAAAGTGGAACTGGTCAGTGTGAATTGCATATCCTGCTCTGTGTCTATCCACAGAGGATGCAATTCCATGACAGCTTTCTGCTTGCCAGCTTGGCTCTTTAGCTCAACTACAGTGTCTCATGCTTTTAGGAAGACCTCAGTTCAATCCCTTGTGTTGGCCAAGCTTGCAGATGCAACACAAGAACTGCAAGATTTATCACTTAGGGACAGATCCAATGTTCTTTGATGTCAATGGCAGCCCTTCTTTGGACCATATCCATATTTATCAGAGAGGAATATACCAAACACTGCAATAAAAGCGTATCCTTCAAGGGGAAAAAAGTAGTTTCTATCTCAGGTATATATACTCTGTTTCTGTAATGTGTTTCCTACAGAACGTTTCTCATGTGATAGCTTTCTTTGGCTAGATAGAGTATATGGAGATTTTCTCCTATAAAGACTCTCTAGCATTTTAGAGATGCTTAGGCCACATCCTGCTCCCACAACAGGAGCACTCTCAAGTCATTCATAAGGGACCACCGCTATTGCATCCTAAATGAAAAAAGCAGAGTGATGCTGAATACTCAGTACAGTAATTTGGTCCCCTCTTTCTTCTCAGACTAACTGCACTTTGAGCCTGAACATGGAAGCTGGTATCTGCTCTCAATTTTCAGTGATATTAACAGGAGCTGATGGCACTCAGCAGCCCGCAGGGTGAGGTCCCTGTCACTTTCTGGTTCCCAGAGCGCGGTACAAATTCCCAGACAGATACAGCTGTTTACAAGGCACACACTGTACCATGCCTGCCTGTAAACACAGACTCCACTATTTATTGCCGATTGCTTCACCCAGTTGTATTTCCTGTGCAGTCAGACTGGCATCATCACGTGTCCATAAACAAAGCCAATTTACTCTTTTTGATCTGTCTACAAAGTAGATTTTGTAGAATTCTATTGAGAGTGTAGAGGGAAGGAGGCAGTTAATTTTTCACTTCCTCTTACTGCAATAAAGAGCAAACTGTTACCACTTAGTGCACTTAGTAAGAGACTTTGTGCTATCGCTTTTAATTAGCCATACATCCCCCTACAGTATTTTTAATTCAAAGGGCAAATCCTGTAAATCAGCATGGTTCCACTGAAATCAATGGTAGAACAATAATCTACACCAGACAAGGAGCAAGACCAAAGTGCCCCATAGTGAGTTTCCCAGAGGACTGGCCACAGTTAAGCTATAAAAAATTGCACCAAAATATTTTAAAAAGATCAACCTAACAAAAAGATCTGAGCAACGACTGTACTTTCAGTATACACAGAATGAAATTTCACAGCTAAGGAGCAGAGAGATGTATTCCCTTCAGCCACTCGACCACCTTCTTCAGGGATATGGGTGGCAAACTTAGCTCCCACCCACTCACGAGATGGGCCCAACCTACGAAATTCAGACCTGGATCTCGAATTTGAGAGCAACTTGATTCAGAGTTTAACTTTGGCCCATTACAGAAATACAGGCCATTTGTGAAATTCAGAATCCAAATCAGATCTGAACTTTCACCCAGAACAGCTGGGAATGTTCCAACATGGAATTTTTATTCAGACCTATCTCTAGGAAACTATAATATGGGCCACAACTATTGATATATGAAAGATCTTAATATGAATGTTTTGTGGAAAGGAGGAATATGGCTATGCCTGAAGCCTTCAATGAAGTGTGTTGAGGATCATGGACCATCTGGTATGTACGTGGAGGCTGTGGAGACGTGAGCTGGAGACGTGATCTATATTTATATTAGATTTAGACTGATTCCAGGCTTTCACTTTGAGGCCAAAGTAAGTCTGGCGCTGGGATTCAGGTTCACTGTATCTGAAAGTGTTGAAATCTCACGATACTACTGAAGTCGCTGTGCTGTGACCACTGCCAATGAGGGGACTCAGCTCTCCATCGTACTTAGGCTTTGCAGAATATGGTTTTCATTTTTTATAATTTTGATGGATTCTACCAATGTTTATTTTTAATCATTGTTTTAGATTTTTAACTATTTGAATTTTCACCTTTGAAGGAAATTATGGGGGGTGTCACACAATAATTAATATCAACAGATTCAAAAAGTTAACACTTTTGTTAAAACACAAATTGTCAGCACTGCATGTAAAATATACAAAGCAAATATCCTTAAATCAAACTCTCATAAGTTCCCAAACAGCATTTTTTTTACTTTGCCTACCTGTAAATTTCTATTGTTATCAATGGGAAAGATTTTTTCTGTTTGTGTTTGTACAGTGAAATCAACATTTACTTTCATTTAATCAATAAAAACATAATACTTCCAAGCCTAAGTGCAGCAAAGGCAACCTCATTTAAGCATCCCTAAACTGCAAGTCTTGTGAGAGCCAGGGCCGACTCCAGGCACCCGCTAAAGAAGCAGGTGCTTGAGGCGGCCAATACCAAGGGGTGACCCTCTGGCCACTATTGGGGTGACACATCCGGGTCTTCGGTGGCAATTTGGCGGCAGGTCCCTGGAGTGAAGGATCCGCCGCTGAATTGCCGCTGAGGAGTGGAGCGGCGCGACAGTGCTGCCGCGGCTTTTTTTTAATTATTTTGTTTTGCTGCTTGGGGTGGTAGAAAACCTGGAGCCGGCCCTAGCGAGAGCTGCTGTTTTTGCAAGATTTTTAGCCACATTTGTACAGGAACTGGGAAAAAGCCCTAGTTCATCTTTACGTCCGACCTAGAACCAAAACCCATGTCAGATCCAGGGATTCAAATCCAAAAAAAAGTTCCTGTAAGCTGGAATGCTAAGCTTTCAGGTTTGAGATACAGGTTCTTGCCCATGCTGAGTTTCTGTACATAGGGAATGCCACTTGTGCATTCTCTAGGGGCACAAGAGGGACAGAAGGCTGCCAAATCTGTCCAGCTAAGAACTTGCCTGACCTGGAGGTGCGGAACTGGCATACCCTGCTCTGGCCACCTCCATCACCACTCTAAGTGCAGGGAGTGCCAAGGAAGTTTGTGCTAGGGACATGGTTGGACCCATTGCCAGCAGACGTAGGTTACAGCAGTCTGGAAGCTGCTCTAACTTATGCTAGGGTCTGTGCAGATGTGCCCTGAAAATCATGGAGCTGTAACCAGCTCCCCCAACCTAACTTACACTCTGCCCAACAGAAACTCAGTGCAACACCACTGGGAATTTGGGCTATAGTTCTTAGAACAAGCAAAAGCCACGTAACTAGCTTATGCTGAAATAAATTTGTTAGTCTTTAAGGTGCCACAAGTACTCCTGTTCTTCTAACTAGTATGTGAAGAGAGACAATGAACAAAGACTAAAATGTTCACACCAATCCAATAAAGCCAAATCATACAGTTTCTAAGTGACTTCCTAGGCTTTCATAGCTCCCTAATTGTTCGCTAGAAGTTGATCAAACTTGTTTCAGGTGGAATTAGGGATTAATCATACCCTGTAGACATCTATCTGGAGAATGTGGTACCAGCTGCAGTAGCAGGAGGATAATGTCTGGAACCATCTCAAACAAACAATGCACGGCAATGTGCAGAGAGCGGTATTACTACAGGCTGAAAGAGAATGAGGCTGTCAAACTGAGTCTTTGAGGTCTTTAAGTTTAAGGCAGTTTATTTACAAAGTATGCAGCAATATTTCATGGTGACAAACAGCTATAATATACACACTATTTTGTTGCTATTTATATGTGATTAGTCTGGAGGACATTCTTGCAGGACTGGAGACATTCTAGCAGGCCAGTCTTGCAGGACTGGAGACATTCTAGCAGGCCACCCAGGGACCTGACCAGTTCAGGGCTTCTGATACCCTGCCAGCTGCTTTCCCATTCCCTTCCGTCCAGCTAATTCCTTACCTCACTCAGTCTCAAGGACTAGCATGGTTTAATAGCCCACAGCAACATTCATAAACAGTTTTCTCTCTCTAAGCTAGACTTCTGGCCTGCTTTCAGAAGTCATTATACATTTGCAGTGGGCGGTTTAAAAACACAGACAGCTTCAGGGACCGTTCTGGCAGCAAATAATTTAATAAAATTCAGGCAACCAATAGCCACTTATAAACAGCCACCACCCTAGCTCAGTCCTAGACTCTGGTTAAATTCATAAAATGTGTGTGTGTGTATACACGTGCACACACAGACACACAAAGTTCTCTTAAATTTTACGTCAACAAGATGCACTCATTAATATCACACAACAGCAGTTACATCTGGCTGCAGGACAAATCAGCAATATATCCTTATGGGGCTGGACTCTATCAAACTGGTAAAGACAGAGAAAAAGAAAGTTCCCAGGGCCCAATTCTCCCCTCTCAGGACAGGAGTAATAACATATCAGATCCCAGGGACCTTATTCTGGCCCATATTCTGCTTGGCCTTTTAGTGGGCATGCAGTGGGGAAGAGTGCAAGAAGATCCCTCTGCCTTGAGTGGCTCATGTAGGGACCATGCAGAATTGCTGCTCCGGCACTGCACACCAGCCAACTCAACTGGCCTTCTGTGCAACAGTGAGCATGCTGTACCTTTGAATGGTGTGTAGTAGTAAATATACACCTTCTGTGTGCCTTGGAGCTCCAGTAGCTATTTTGCCTCCCTATAGGGCAATGTGGCTCTGCTCCAGCCCTTACTGGGGGCTATGCCTAGAGAATTCTAGCCCTCGTGTTACCACAGCAACTTTCCACTGATCTGTCTCAGTCAATGACAAACAGCGCGAGCCCTCCAGGATGCTGTCTAGAACCCAGCCTCTAAGGTCCATGGTTTTAGGGAGGAAATGACTTATGTGCTTGTGATTTGATTTTCCTTCTAGGTTTCCTGTCAGTGAGACAGCAGGCAAGCATGGTGATGAAGTCTGCCTGCCAGCCAGGCTGAGCCCAGCACTGCCCAGGGTTTGTTTTACAGTGGGATGATCAAGTTTTTCACAGGCAGAAGGCCAGTTCTGAGGGCATTCAGGCAGCACTCTCATATGCTCACACAGTGACTGTGTTTCAGAAGTGCAAGTGTTCATAAAAGGAGCAGTCTTATTCCTTACTACCCATCATGGTAGGAGAAGACTAGGCACATAGCCAAACTGTGTTACAGAGACTAATACTGTCCTAAATATTACACATAATGACAGGAGTGGCACTAGGGTTTCTGACGCCCTAGGTGGACAGCCGTTTCGCCGCCCCCCGCGGCTCCGGTGGAGCTGCCGCAGTCGTGCCGACGGGCGGTCCGCTGGTCTAAAGGCTCTGGTGGACCTGCCGCTGGCATGACTGCGGTAGGCCCGCCAGAGCCTTTAGACCAGCGCACCATCTGCTGGCACGACTGCGGCAACTTCACCGGAACCGCTACAGCAGTGGACCGTCCACCGGCACGACTGCGGTAGGTCCCCCGGAGCTGCGTGCCGCCCCCCCCCCGGCAAAATGCCACCCCCCAAAAATTCTGGCGCCCTAGGCCATTGCCTAGGTCTCCTAAATGGTAGCGCCAGCCCTGCATAATGACCCGAACTCCATGAAAACATGTACCTTAGCAAGCTGCACTTTGTAAAAGCACTGTATTCATCCTGATATCAGTTCACTAATATAATAAGGGTCACCTAATTAGGGGACAAACACTTAAAAGTCATATGGAGGTAGGGTGACCAGATGTCCTGATTTTATAGGGACAGTCCCGATATATGGGGCTTTTTTTAATATGGGTTCCTATTATCCCCCTCCCCGTCCCGTCCCGATTTTTCACACTTGCTATCTGGTCACTCTATGTGGAGGAGAAAAAATTTCAGGAATGATTATGAGATTCAGGAGCACATTGACTTTCAATGTTTGACTTTCAATGGAACTTGTGCTCCTAAATCCCTCAGACTTTTGAAAATCTCCCCTTTAAACCAATCCAACTGATATAATACATTATAAGCCAAAGTATTTTTATTTATCTTTGTTCTTTCCTCTTTTCTGCAATAATCTTGCCTTTGTATTTTGTAGGTACCTGTGGGTTTGCTATTTGATGAAGGTCACTGATGAGCTATCTGAGTAAGTCTTTTCTCCACAAAAAGGGGAAAGACGATGACTGGGTTTTTATTTTAACATTACTAGAGTGTATAGTATCATTATGTTTACAGTGCGGTATTGTCCTTTTCATTGCTTTCATCTGTACAGAGGTTTTCTGTGATGGTGTGAACTCACCACACTAGCCCTGGAAGAGCTGAATTAGGCCAGGTGGGCCCAATCAGCTAATTAGACTACAAATAGGGAGCTTTAGGCTGGAGGCAGCTAATTACAGACAAGCAGGGCTTCTACAAAAGCCAGGAGGCTGGGAACGGAAGGAGTAGTAAGGAGAAGTATACAACTACTTCCTGAGAGAAGAGAGATGTGATTGAGGGGCTGCAGAGACAAGCTGTCAAACGTTACTCCTTGGAGAGTGAAGAGACTGGAAAACCCAGAGGAGTCGGAAGGCCAGGAGGTATGGAAGTGGCTTAGGAAATGGACCTTGACTACTATGTAGAGTAGGGACGGGCAAAATTTTTGGCCTGAGGGCCACATCGAGGTATGGAATTTTATGGTGGGCCATGAATGCTCATGAAATTGGGGGTTGGGGTGCAGGAGGGGATGAGGGTTCTGTCTGGGGGTGTGGGCTCTGGAGATGAGAGGTTGAGGGTTCAGGAGGTTGCTCCAGGCTTGGACCAAGGGATTCAGAGGGTGTTGACCTGATCTAATCTCTGGAGTGGCTAGGAGGGGGTGCCAGATTGGCGGTGAGTGGATTCCCCGTCACATTTCTCCACATGCTATAATGTGCATTGTATAGCAAATAACTTCTTTCAGCAAATGGTAGCACTAATGACACATGAGGCACTTCCCAGACATTCAGGTAAGGGTGGTCCATGCATGAAGGATATTAGTGTCTGTCCAAGCATGGACAGAGAGACAGGCAGGTTAGAACACAGAGGTCATGGAAGAGAGATCAAAAGGGATTTTTTTAATGCAAATCAACAAGATTCTTAATAGGCAGTACTACAGAAGTGGGTTTTAAGAGGGGCTTAAAAGATGGAGAGGGTAGGACGCTTGCAGATGAGTTCAGGGAGATTGAAACATACATGGAAAGAAGGCACCAAGTGCCAGTTCGAGGAATTGAAAAATTGGCATTTAAGGATGGGATTGTTGGTTTTTAAAGGGGGGAAAGGAATAAAAGGCTGTAAACTATGTTGAAGAGATAGAAACTAATACATAAAGGGGAATGTGAATCTCTGGAAATGGTATCTATCTATGATGATCAGAGGTCTAAGATCTATATACATGTCTCTGAATGATAAAAGCTTTCCATTTCCCAATGACTGCACAGATCTGTTTTCATAATCCTCAGACAGAACTAGCTGACTGCCTCCATCATGTCAGGCGCACCCAGTATTCTGGGCAGCTCAGTGGAAAATTATGCATATCCCAGTCACATGTTGCTCCATTCCTTATTCTTCCTTCTTGTTCCTGTTTCTGTGCATTTCACTTGAGGACTCATGAAAGGTGAAACATTCTAGCATTATTATTTCATGCTGTCACAAAAGAGGGGACAGCCTCCCGTTCTGACCAATATCATCACATAGACTGTAAGCTCTTTGGAGTAGAAATAGTCTTTTGGTTTGTGTGTACAGTACCTAGCTCAACAAGGCTTCTAGGCAACTATGCATGTCCCTGGAAAGTGAATTTCTAGATATGGCCTGATCTTAGGGGCCAACCTTTACTCTCTCTGGGGTATTTACATATCCCCAATAACTGTGGGAGCCCAGTTTATGTGATTTTTAAAGGTGTTAAACTATATCTGCACAAGGGACCAAGTGCTAGCTAAAATGGTTTGTCATAACTTGCTTTGACAAGGCTTCTTCACCACTTCTAAAAGAACCCACTCTTGATGAACTCCAGGGGGCCTAACAACCCTCTCCCTGCAACCTCTAACATGCCTGTGATCACTTGCTGTCTCTTATCCTTTCTGTCCACAGCCTCACGAACCTCCTCCCTGCCTTCTGCATTTATTACTACTATTCTTACTATTTGTATTGCAGTAGCACCTAGGAACCCTCAGTCATTGGTCATCACCCCATTGTGCCAGGCACTGTACAATACAGAAAAAGACACCAAAGACCTTACCCCTCACACACAACTGTTGATGCATTATGATAACTCTAGGCGGTTTTTTGTTTGTTTTTTCTTTTCTGTTCAGCATTCATATTTTCTGGGGTTTCCATGTCAGAGACCTGCCAGCATGTTCTTCACTCCTCTGGTAGGAGAGTAAATGAGCAAGAAAGATCTGAAAGGATAAGCCAGCCCTGGAATACAATAGAGATGATAGAAATGTGTAAGACCCTGGAAGGGGTTTTTTTTAAATGGAGGGAGGCAACAGGTGGGGAAGATGGAGTTAATGAAGAAGGAAGGGGCTATTTAAACATTTTTTGGGAGCTCTTGAGGTTGGCAGAAGGTGTAGAGAAAGGAGGGCTTTGGAGAGGAACCCAAGAAAAGGATGCTTAGCCAAATAACACTTGAGAAAAGGTGGGGTTCAGTTTGAGGACGAGTATGAGGTTCGGGCCAGTTGTTCCTGTTTGTTCCAAACTCTTTCACTCAACCACAGTCCAGCATTACTGAAAAGTGTGACTACATATTTTCTTGCTGTTATTTAAAGAATGCTTTGTAAGTAGAAGTGCAGGAAGAGGCTGATGTATATGACTTCCTGTCAGCCAATCTCCTTACCTACTGGAGCTTACACAGGTTTAAAAGATGTCTTGCTACCTTCTATATCTTCCTGCTGCTACTGGCCTGCATCCAACACACTCCCCACTAAAGTTTGAAAGGTTGCCCAGCCACACTTGGGTCTGACATAAAAACAAATGACACACAGGAAGAGTTGGGCAGGCTCCCATAGCAAGAGGAGAGAGAGTCAGAGTGCATAATAACAACAACAAAATTTCATCCCATGGTGCTACAAATTCCCTGGGGAAACTAGGCTCCCCGCTGTGAAGTGTTTCTCAAAGGAACTCTTTGTGAATCCAACATGTATAGATTGAATAGAACAAAACCAAACATGGAGATTCTCCCATAAGCAAATTCCTCCCAGCTTTGAGAGGGCTATTTATGCAGCCACCCTGCATATGTGATGTGTTAGGACGTACTGCCATCTCTGCTGAAAGAGAGCCAGAAGTGAAATAAAACACAGCTATCATGACCTAAAGAAACAGAGGACACTATTGATATTGTTTAAAATGGTAGCTGCTTTGAAAGACTTGTAACAAAAATGAGATCGGTCATACGATTCGTTGACATACTGAAGTCAATGCAGCTATGAATATTAACACTAGCGAGTATCTGCCCTATAGTATATTGTATCATTCTTGTCCCATTATCGGCATATTCGAAGAACCATGAGAAATAATTCAGATCTTAGTAAATGGTTTGTCTGGTTATTTTATCCGCCTCGATTGTATTCTTGCATATAAGTGAGCCAGAGCTAATGGAATTGCATATCTGAGTAAAATGGCTTCTGCGCAGTAACTTGTTGTTTTGTTTTTTTCAGGATCAGATTCTTAGGTTCCAATGCTGCAAACACACATTTACATACATGTGAATAGTCCAGTGGCTTTAAGCTGTGCATCTGCTTAAACGCTTTGTTCGTGTGGGGGCTCAGTGTGAAAACTTCATGGAAAATAGGATCAATTTCAAATATGTAGGGGTATAGGAAAATGTTCCTATTTTGAGTAATCCAAATTTCATTGCAAATATCCTGCCCATCTACCTTTTTAGTTTTTTGCAAACTCTTACTATGATTTTTTCCCCCTAAAATCTGATTCATTTCTGTGTTTGTCCATCACCAACACTCTTGGGGTTTGTCTATATCAATGCATAAGAACTAGCATATTGCTCAGTGGGTAATGTTTTTGTACAACTTTTGCAATTACTCGAGATCAGAGTTTGGGTTACCCGGTTCATGTTGAGTCAACGATCACAGCACAATATGTGCCTGTGGTGGTGTATGTTTAATCTTCCTGAAACTACGTTTATAGACAGAGCGAAACAAGTTTCTTCCAGTGAGCAAACTGTCATTATAGGTTATGGTGGCCCTTCCCAGACTGTTGACTTAAACAGGAAGTGAAAGAGACATTTGCTTTTTTTTCTTAACAAACCTAACTTTATAAATTATGTTGAAATGCATAAACCATAACCCAAAATAACTTCATTCTTATGCTTCAATTTACTTTCACAATTATACCTCATAACAGGAAGAAAACTCTGTTAATTACATTTTACTGAAGGAAACACACTTTTTGTTGTACTTTCCTAAACATTGTGTCAAGAAAAAAATACAGATTTTGTCCACTGTTTAAAAGTTCATATGATATCTATTTTCACTGGGGAGCCCAATCTTGTCATCTGTACTCAGATGAAGAGTCCTTACACACTTGGGTAGATCCAATAAGTTGCAGTAATCTAAGTGCATGAGTAAAGGCTTGAAGATTTGGGGTGTCAGATACCAACCCTGTATACAGTTACTTACATGAGCAATGTTATGTCCAGGTATTAAAAAGTGTTTCCAGGCCTGATGCCTGAAACCCCAATCCTGTCAGTTACTCCCTGAAAGCCGACTCCTGTAACTATGCAAAGCCCTATTGACTTCAGCAGGGCTCTGCATGATGATAGGGGTCCACCCATGTGGAGTAACTTTTGCAAACAGACTTTTAATTTGTGTATTTATTGTGCTATGTGGATTACATTCATGGCTGATAGACACATAGGGTCTTTTATATTTAATTCTAATTCTTTTTGTGCTAGAGGGATTCTGGACATATTTATCCTCTTGATTGATAGAAAGAAAAATCTGAATAGAATAACACGCTGCATTCAACTTTCTAGTGTGCAATCCTGTTGCATCAGCAGAGATACAGACTTGATGATTAAAAAGGTCTTTCCCAGCTCTAATTTCTAGTCTTTTCTTTCTTAAAAAGACAAAGAGTGAAGAAGAAAGTTCTTTGTGGATCTCAGAATTCATCCAGGGCAGTGGGGGATGGAGGAGAAACACATTTCCTAGAAATCCAGTGGCGGCGGCGGCAGCAGCAATAAGCCAAATAGTCACGTGTGCTGATAGCATGTAAGAAGGGGCAGAGCACAGCTGCACCACCCTAGAGGGAATGCTAGAGGCATTGTGCCTGTGAATCAGAATGTTTCCTGCAACATCTCAGTAGAACTGATTGGCCATCAGAAAATTTTCCACTTTTCCCTTGGAAAATACTGACTTGATGGAATTGAAATAGCCCTTGGGAATATGGTGATTCCACCAAAACTTTACTAAGTTTCCTGTTAGTCCAGGCACCTCTGGCTCCCCAGACATATGTCCTTGGGCTGCCTGTTTCCTAGAGAGTTGAGTTGCATGTGGGGAGGCAGCTCCTTCAGAAGCTAGCTCCTCAATGCCTTGGGTTGCTGGACTCCCCAAGTTGACTGGTCTCTGGGGAGTGAGGTAGCAAGGAGAGACAGCTGCTAGTTCCCTGACTTCCCGAGGCTCTTGTAGCTTGGAACAAGCCAAAAATTCCACTTTGGAAGACCCAAAATGGAATTTTTCAGAACCTTTCCTCTCATGAAAAATCTTGGGGGGGGGGGTTATACTTGAAATCCCATTTTCCAGCCTGTTCTGCTCCTCAGCGAGTGAGGCAATGGACAAACTGCTATACTCCTTTAAGGGGTGAAGCCAGTTCCCTGGAGGAATGGCCTGCTAGCATTATGGGCCAGAAGAAGGGAGGGAGTCACAGAGTGGCTTACTGTCTGACACACCTCACCCTTTGTAGGCAAGAGTTAGAGTATAAGGAGACCATGGAAGCAGGGAAAATCTTCTCCTTCCTTTCCCACTCCTGGCTTCTGGGAGCTCGCCTCCTCCTGCCACTTTCACTGCCTAGCAAATTGAGGTTTTAACAGGCCGGAGAATCTGAAGTGGAGCAGCAGGAAGAGCTGGTACCTGGCTGGGGAATTTACTGGGGTCCGAGCCTTCCTATCTGAAGGTGGAGTAGCACCAGTACCTGACGGGGAAAAGAATTGTCCAAGCTGGACATCCTCTATATGTCCCTTTTTGTCACAGGAAGGCAATAATGTTACACCCTCTGACAGCAGTTGTGAATTTTGTTCTGTGTGCCATATGTTTTTGTTTTGTTTGTTTGTTTGTTTTCCTTCTCAAAATCAGCCTGGGAGGTAAGGAATCTCTCCTTTCTCTGGAATAATAAAGATCCACAGGGAAAGACAAACACCATAATCTGTTATCTCTTACTCACTTTGAATAGGACATTTCATCATGGGTTGTCCCCATTAGGCCAGATTCTGAATTCAGTGGAGTTACTCCAGGTTTACACCACTATAACTGAATCTGACCAATTGAAATCAGTGAGCCAGAATATGGCACCCTTACTCATGCTGAATAGTAACTTACTCAATAAGTTGTCTCAGCTATTGCTCAAATTCCATATCAGCTTTTCGACTATTTTGCCAACAAAGCATTAAAGGATGGGACTATAATTAAAGCAAATCAGCATGGCTTTTATTGAAAACCACTCTTGTCAAACTCAGCTGATTTCATTTTTTGTGAGATTGTGTGATTGATCAAGGTAACGGCATAGTTGTAATATGCTTATACTTTTGTTAGGAGTTTGACTTAGTACCAAACCGCATAAAATTAGCACCATATTCTATCAATAAAGCATATCTTAAATAGATTAAGAACTGGCTAAATGACAGATCTCAAGAAGCAGCTATCAATGGGGAATCATCATTGAATGGATGTGTTTATAGTAGCGTGCCTCAGAGGCAGTATTACAGCCCATGCTATTCAATATTTTTATCAATAATGTGAACAAAGAATGCAGGCCACACCTACCGAATGGGGCACTGTATCTGGGAAGAAGCAATTCTGAAAAAGATTTAGAGGTCATAGTAGACAACTTCACTTGAACTGCTAGTGATGCTGTCGGGTGTGGGAGAGGGGGAAAGGAGGGAAGGTAATAACATGATCTTTGGATGCATAAACATGGGAGTAGTGAGTAAGAAAAGAGAGGTGCTCTTACCTCTGTATGTGGCATGGGTGAGACCCACACTGGAGTACTGCATTTGGTTCTGGTGTCAACATTTTAAAAAGGATGTTGAGAAGTTGGAGAGGATGCAGAAGAGAGCCACCAAAATGATTTGAGCATTGGAAAATATCTTCCAGTAAAAGATTTAAGAAGCTGATTCTGATTAGCTTATCAAAATGATCAAGAGGTGATTTGATTACATTATATAATTTACCTTCACAGGAAGAAAATACCAGGTACTATCAGTCTCCTCTATGTAATGGGGAAAGGCATAACAAGAACGAATGGCTGGAAGCCAGACAACTTCCAATTAGAGATAAGACACCTTTTTTTTTAGAAAGGAGAGTGATTAGCCATGGACACAGACTACCAAGGGAACTGGTAGATTCTGTCTCTTTACATCTTCAAATCAAAGCTCAGTGCCTTTGTGGAAGATGTGTTTTGGTCAAATACAAGTAAATGGACATAAAATAGGGAGTAACTGCATGAAATTCTATGCCCTGTGATATACAGCATGTTAGGCTAGGGCCTGGCCTACACTGGGTGTGGGGGGATCAACCTAAGATACACAACTAGTAGCGTAGCTGAAGTTGACATATCTTAGGTTGACTTACCTTGCGTCCTCACGGCACGGGGTCGACTGTCGCTGCTCCCCTGTCGATGCCGTGGTGCAGTACAGGACTCAACTGCAGAGCAATTGGGGATCGATCACTACCCACCAATCCAGCGCATAGTGTAGACGTACCCCAATTGATGATGATCTCTTAGGGCCTCTAAAGTTGATGACTATATGAGAGCACTTTTTAAAAAGCAGCATATCTATATGCTGTGTGTGTTGATTGTATAGGTTTAAGTGATTTACTTGTTCGGTCCTCCAGCACTGCTAATGCAGCCCTAGAACAACACTCACTCTCTTGAAAAGATTGTCACATGTGTAGCAGCTATTCCAGTGTGCAGCAACTTGGTGAACAGTCATTCTCTTCCTCTTTTTCATGTTATTGCTGTGGGGGAATGGGAGGCAAACCAGCACAAAGCAAAATGGACAGACAATTGTCAGGAAGGAGATGCATTGGTGAAACCGACATAACCCTAGGACAATTGCTACCCTAAGCCTCAATTAGTAATGTCTGCATAGCCACATTATAAACAGCCCCTAGTTCGCGTATCTCCAGTGTGCAATCTTCACACGTGTGCATCTCATTTTCCCACTTATGTCTACAGGACAGGACTTCCAGTAAAAGGGAAGATAATTAAAACCTGTCTGGGGTGGGATTCAATTACACAGCCAGGTTACTTTTATTTGTCTTGTGCCTGTGTGTGGTGTTCTTTGCTTTCAGTATCCATAATGATGGGAAGTTAGTGTAATACAAGTTGGACTAGACTAGTGTAATGGCGGGGTAGTGGTGGAGGGGTGTATTTGAGGTTGGCTTGTCCCAGGCAGATATTTATACCTTGTCTATTTTGCAGACCATCCTTAGCCAGAATCTGGTTAGCCCTTGTATCCAGGAATGTTCAAATGGTTATTCCATGGACATTTATGATGAGCTCTTTGTGGATTTTCTTATATTAATAGTCACCACCTAGGATCAAACTCTTGACTGCTTATCTAGGCAAAACTCAGTGACTATGGGACCGCTCCCTGAGTTATGTATGTTTCTGGTGATTCCATTTCCCTCTGCCACTGTTCTCCCACAAACAGTTCCTGTCATAGCATTATCCTCCATAATGGCAGCTATGGCATCATCTATCTTCCCAATTTGGTGTGTGTTGGGCTTTATCGCCTCCACTTGACTTTCCCATTATGTGGCACTCAGTGGTTTCAGTGTCAGAGAGGATGTTCCCAGATGTTGCTTCAAAATTTGCCATCGATGAGCTGATGCAGAGAAAAATACATAGATGCTTTGAATTGCATTAAAAAATTCGGTAGCCTCACTAGAAGCTGATGCTGCATCACTGACCACCAAGTACAATGAATGAGAACTGCATGGGACAAAAAAAGCTCGAGGGTTTAACTTTCAGGTCCGTGTCTGCACTCCGTTCTTTCCTCTCATGTTGGCACCATTATCGTAGCCCTGACCTCTCATGTCAACTATCACAATTCCCATATCTTCCAGTTTTTTAAGAAGCACATTTGTCATACCAGCACCTGTATCATCAATGTCAATAAATTATAGAAAATGCTCTCTGACAGTCACCACTGCAGGGACATTTTCACTAGGTTCTGTTACAAAATGCACCATTAAAGTCATTTGTTCCGTATGGCTGATGTCAGGTGTGCAGTCCAGAATAACAGAGTAATATCTTGCTGACTTCAGATCTGCCACAATCTTCTGTTTGACTTGTGTTGCCAATAACTGTATGATCTCATTTTGAATTGTTTTTCCAAGGTAGTGGTGTGTGTACATTTCTTGAGTGGTGACTCTTCTTAGATGCTCCTGGAGTACAGCATCAAACTCAACCATCAGCTCCATAATTTTAAGGAAGTTTCCATTGTTTGGCACATACAGCTGATCTGAAGTGCCACACAGTGCTAGGTTTTGGGTAGCAAGCATTCTCACAATGGCAATGAGCCTTTTCAGAACATTTTGCCAGTAAAAAGACTGATGCGATCTCCTTTTGATGCTGATCATCTATGGTGGCCTTTAACCTTAGGCTCATCTCAAGCTCCTTCCACCTATGGAATGCTCTCTGATGATTTGCTGCCTTCTCATGGCATGCCAGATTTCTAGCCAGATTTTTCTAGTCTTTTGTTCCTGTAGAACCCAATGCAGCTGGACCATTAGACTGGAAGAGTTTGCAACAAAAACAGTATGCAGCATTTTGGGTTTTTGAGTACTTAAGCCATGGCCTCTCCACTTTATCTCTATTGGGGATTTCACGCCAGTAACGTGTTAGATGGAAACTTCTATCTTCATTGTCTTTGGGGAACATGAAGTTTTTTCATTTGCTGTGGCCCACGCAGTACAAGGAAGTCCCTTAGGCTATTGCTCAAGTGGGTCCACAGTCCTGGATCACCTAGACTTAAGGAACTAAACTCAGCAGCAGCTGTTTCTTACGCCTCCACCACACTCTTCTCTGATCTACACTTTTCTTCAGGAATGTGCATGGTTACATCCATTTGAGATGGAGATATGGATGCTGCAGTAGCTGCCAGGTCACCTGCACTCTGACTAACTAGAAGATCAGGCATCTCCTCACCACTCACACTACTCACTGAGGCCAGAGGACTCACCGAGAACGATTTTGCTATGTATCTCAGGAGAGGCTCCTTCCTGCTATGATAGAAAACATTCCTTTGCTTGCTTCTTTTTCTGATGCTGACCCACCAGCGGGCATTTCTTCTTTCACATCAATGACTGCTTGTTCTGTGCACTATAGTGCTCTCAACACGCAGTTAAAGAAATTAATCAGGCTGGTTACAGGCGAGTGGGGAGATACCCAGGGCATCTTGAGGGCCTAACTGGCTCCTACTACTGCAGTTGACTGCCTGTTCTCCTCAAGTGAGTTCAGGGAAGCAGCAGGAAACAGGAAGCTCCCTGAGAAGCTGGTGTTAATCAGTCCAGGCTCCTGGAGGTGCTAGAGGAGCCTCTTATGTACCTCTCCTCCTCTCTCTCCCTGCAGCTCCTGCTGCTTTCTGTTATTCCTTCTCAGCTTTTCTCCTGCCTCTTGATCCCTCCTTCCTCCAGCACAGCACTCCACCATCTCTGTGCATCTAGAGCAGAGAGAATACATAACACCTGCAGAAGACACACTTTTCTACACTCTGGGTCCTAGTGGTGGCCCCCCACATTCTGGCACCTGAGGTGGCCGCCTCAGTTGGTCTCATGGTAAGGCCAGCCCTGGGTGGTGGAGGCAGCTTCAGAAGACCAAAGAATGGGCCTGTCCCCCCTCAGTCACCACCTTTCTATGCCCCTACATTGGAGGAGAATCAGAACGGCTGTCTCTCAGCTCCACTGCAAACAAATTAAAAGTACTGGCCTTCATGCCAAAAAATTCCTACACGCTAATCACAGGGTCCAAGGAATAAATAACATCAATTCAGTGAAGGAGCTGATGTGTTTGGCTAGATAAGGTCTCCATATCCCATACGAAAATGACTTGTTCCTTCATTACAGTAGGAAAGGCTACTCAGGCATTGTTTTGAAACACACAAAAATGGATGTCGTCGCAGAAGCTGCTATTGCTAACCCCATCTGACCCTAGCTATTAAATTTTGATAAAGTTACATCACTAGCTGGTTAAACGGAAAAACAAGTGTCACAAATCAGTATTAGCTATTACTTATATAGTGCCATAGGTATAGTCAGGACCTTATGGTAGTCAACAGACAGAGGACAAGGTCCCTGCTCTAAAGAGCTTCCAGTCTAAAGGCATGAGTAGATATATAGTGCAATTACAAATGAAGTACTCAGCTGAGGCCATTGTCAGCCTTATGGAATAGAAAGGTTTTAAAGAATGAGTTGAAAGAAAGGTGCTTACTCCAAAAATTAGCATCAGCGGAATCTCTTGAATCCATTGAGGCTTGTTAGAGGACACAGATAGAGTGACTTCACAGCTATACAGAGCAACTGAACACAAATGCCTACAGCACTGGTTTTACACCTAAGGACATCTCCTCAGGTAGGCAGTGAGTAGTTTATCTATTTAGTAAACTTCTAAATAGAACACACATATATGGAATTCAGACATATCCACCATGGTCTGTTTTGAGACCCATTTGATCTCCGTATTATAAAACCAGCACTGCATTGTTTTATGTCTAATTTATATTTATGATCAAGCAATAAATTTATCCTACCAAAAAAAAATCCTTGCAGTTTTAAGTTTGACTTGGAGCTGTTTCATATTAAAAATATTGGCCAAAGTAATGACACAGCTGCACACAGAGTTGGAGCATGCGAAGAACAAATTAATTCATTTGGAATAATTCATCTAACACTTTCCGCCTGTGACAGATGAGTACTCCTGACCCTAATGCACTCTTCTGTCTCATTCCAGTATCCTTTGGTAAAGCACTGCAATAATATCTTAGCCTCCAAAGGTTTTGGACAACATGGATAAAACATGCAACCAGAAAACTTCAATCAACTTGTGAACTAAAAAAAGAATGAGAAGTTTGTTTAAAAAAAGATTGTGGATAATGAGACTCTGGGGTCATGAGTGATCCCTTGGACTCTTACCTGGTGTATAGTTTTATGGTATCTTTTCACTGTCTCCAACATCTCTGTGATTTTTGCAGTGGGTTCCACATAGCTGGTTACACTATATTATGTTCCAACCTTTCATGTACAGTAGGACACACATGTATTGTCACTAGGACTGAGTGAATCAATTTGGATGAAAGAAGAAACAGCCTGAAAGTTCACCAAAAACTCTCTGGGAGGCTATATGCTCAGCTGGTATAAGTTAGCATAGCTTCGTTTCATCCATGGAGCTAAACCAATGTATACCAAGACCCCCTTCTGAAGTTTGAAAAAGTATGGTCACCTTTGGACCAGATGCTGCTTCTATTAGTCAGTGGGACTTGTTTCATTTCCACCTGGCTCTGCACTCCCTCGCTCGATCTGGGATGGGAAGTGGAAGTGCTAAACTACTACAAGAAAGGTCTATTTGACTTGGCCAAAACCAGGAGCTGTTTGTAAGAATGGCCATTCTAATAGATTCCCAGCCCATGACACAGTTCGGCCTCCAACTTTTTGACCAAAGAATTTCCAGCAGTCTTTGCATATGTGAGCAAATGGCATGCTGCTTTGCTTCACTTGCATGCACTACATGAGCAACTGGGCTCTCTGCAGGTAAACAAACTACCCCACAACAGGGCTGCAATGCAGACACTCTCCCTGGCCCACTGTCAGTCCCCCTTCCATACCTGCCTATCGGAGGGCAATGCAGAGATCATCACCTCCACAGTGTGAAAGGGGAGGATAGACCCTGCCTGCAAATCTAGTTCAGCCAGAAAGCAAATACAGGGTGTAAGGTCCACAGTTGGGAGAGTGTCAGAGTTTGAATGCTGCCCTTCTTCAGTTCCCATCATATAAGAAGAACACTAGTCTGTCTTCTAACCTGAAGGAGAGTTCTGTGTGGCTCCAAAGCTTGTCTCACCAGTAGAAGTTGGTCAAATAAAAGATATGACTGTGCCTTGTCTCTCTACTATTCAGGAAGGTATCCATCTTTTCCCTTTTATAACAGGTTCATTAGGCTGGTATTTTAAGACTGGCTCACCCCTCTCTGGATTCTTATTGTTCTGCTGGCTGAGATGGGACCAACCCAGCTCTAAAAACAAAAACACTTGCTGCTTCGCATTGTCTAACCAATTGTTTAGATGTGAATTAGGTCCTCTTTTTATTTTTGGCTCAACAGGACAAGTTTCTCCCTTTAAGAAAGAGGTCACTTCCAAAAACAGCCTGTCATCATCTCTAGTCACATTTTCCAAGGGTGAAGCGAAGTCATTTGACTTCAGTGTGCTAAATAAGATTCTATGAACAGCCAGCCACACTGATTTACCTCATGCCTCCCAGAGGTCTGTTCCCCGATACTTAATGCTTCCGAATACATGGCTGTCTCTCTCATGGTTTGCTTTAGATCCTTGTGCCTAAATATGTTTCTGGGGTTTTCCTTTCCTCTCCTTAATGTATATCTACTGCTCATTTTTCTTCTCTGTGTACATGTGCCAACCACAGTTTCCCATTTGCTCTGCCAAATTTATATTTACATACTCAACCGATAATCTTTCTGTATAGCTAGCATCAAATTATATGCAAAACGTTCTCCCTAAATCTGGATGCTATTATCTTAGAATTTTACATCCCAAAACAAACTCTCCTCTAAGATTTCCCCACTGAAGAGTATTTGCAAGGAAGGAGGGGCCTCCATAGCAATGTATTGCACACAGGTAGAGCTGGTAGAAATATTTCCAGCTGAATTGTTTTGCAGGGGAAGTGCTGATTTGATGGAATTAATGCATTTTGTGGCAATGCGTTGATTCTGTCTAAACTTTCAACAGAAACTAAGCAGGCTGGGGGAAGTGGATTTCCTGCCAGTCCACCCAGCTCTCCAAGAACCCAGGCTCCCTGCCTGGTGAGCTGCCCAGCTCCCTGAATGACCATCAGAATGGCCATACTGGGTCACACCCATGGTCCATCTAGCCCAGTGTCCTGTCTGCTGATAGGGGCCAGTGCAGTGCCAGATTCTTCTGGGAATGAACTGAACAGGGCAATGATTGATTGACAGGCTGTCTGGTTCCTACTCCTACTCCCCAGCTGCCTACCTGGTAGACTGCTGGGCTCCTGGCTACCTGGGCATCCCATCTTACCAGCTGCTGGCTGTCCAGTTCCCTAGTTGCATGGCCAGCTTGCCAGCCATCCAGGGAGCTGGGGAGCTAGAAAGCTTTGGTAACTGGACAGCCCGGCAAAGGGACCTTTTTTTGGTGCTTCCAAAATGAAATATTTCAGAGTTCTAGTCCCGTGAAAAAGTTTGACTCTTCATCCCAGTTTGAGGCACCTTTTTTTAACTTCAAAATCTCAAAATTTGTCGTGGAACAAAAATTCCATATTCTGGCCAGCTCTACTGCCTGGTGTCATTTTGGCTTAATGTACACTGGATTCAGTTCACACTTAGTTCCTGGGACATGTGTACTTGACAAAATATTACCAATAAAACACCTTCATGCTGTGTCTGTATTTCTACTTCCAGCCCTGTCCTAGTATGCAAATTTTAAAAATGTAAAAAGTTAACTAAACTTTCCCTAAATCTCAGTATAAAGCATAGTCATATCTGAGTTTGGGATAGTTCTTACTGTATCTGATCTGATTCCCTACCTGACTTAAAATCTACAGAACCAAACTATGGTCATGGACACTTCCACCAATATATTAACTCTGTCTTGTTTGTTCAGCTCCAGTATTAAATCAACAAACTTCAGTACTGAAGCTTAATCCTGCAGTACCTCTCTCTAGGTCTTTTTCAATCCAAAATAATCTCTTTACCATTAAGCTAAAAAAAAATTTAGAGAATCTGCTTGTGAGTCAGAGTCAGGGTGATGGGATAAGGTGAAATCAAGGACTCATTCAATGAGCTCTGATTCCATCACAAAATCAGGCCAGTTCCCTGGCAAAGATACTTCCTCCCAATTCCAACCCCAATTCTTTAATCTTCCTCCCCCAACCCTACAATTGGCTTTTTTCCTCTCTGTCCCCTCACCATGAACTCCTCCCCCTCGCATATACACACATATCCCGTAACAGATTATTGATGTTTTTCTGACTCACTGCTGCATCAGTTCACCTCAGACAACATTAGGCTGGGATCTGGAGCTGGGCAAAACCTGAAACCACACAACAGTCGCTTGGTTACTGGGTTTGTAACCGGACTTGGAACTTAGACTGGGCTAATTGGAAAGACCACAAACTATTCAAGCAAACCAGAACCTATCACAATGCCACTACCTTAATCCACCCTAGGAGCTTGTAAAGATAGTGGCAGGGTCAGAAAGGATGGCAGACAGAAGTTTACTGTACAGCTAATGACAGCTATGTGGCCCAGGGTTCAAAGGTTAATTAGATAACACTGGCCAATTTTCCAGATTCCCAGCTCCAAGTGTTTACCAGGGAAGTGGACATTTTAAAAGATTTGAAAAAGTCTGCCTCAGGGGATTGGTGGCACCTCCTTGCAGACTAACTCATCCACACACTAAGCGTGTGCCCACTCCACAATCCAGGGGTATAACTGCAGCATATGTAGATGTGTCTGAGCTACTTTATTATAGCTAGCTTGGGTACTGATGGAAGTGAAGCTGCAACATGGTGGACTTCAGCATGGACTAGCTAGATTAAACTATCTTGAGTTTGTCACTGAGCTCTGAATTTGCCATACAGCACAATGGTTCCAATGTAGGCTATGTCTACACTTACAATGGTGTGTAGAGTACAGACACTGCATGCTCAGCTAGCATGAGTATAAATAGCAGTGAAGCCAGCGAAGCACGGCTCCCCACAGAGTGTAGCCTACGTTGGCTCCCTACATGCCCAAGCAGTACCTCCTACTGCAGTGTCCTGGTGCCTCCCCACTTCTGGAACCATTCCCTGCAGCATGCAGCTACACTTGCAGTACCTGTACTCTACACCCTACCTAAGTGTAGACTTGGGGGTTAGACTAGATGACCCTTGCGGTTCCTTCTGACTCTATGCTTTTACAGCCTTAGTATAATGTGTGTAAGGTGCTAAAGGATGGCGGATACAACTGTATCTCATTCTCTGCCTTGAAAAGGGTCAAATGCACACATGTGTACCTAGCACACCATGTAGACTTGCTCACCCTTGACTTCTTGTATCATAGCTCTGGAATTAAAAATAAGCACAGAGCAGTGGCATGCTTTCAGCTAATGTAGTTGCAGTTGATTGAAAAGGATAATTTCATTAATCAACAGCTTCAGAACGTGGGCCATGATCTCTGTGCACTCAGTAGCATTACCTCCGTGTAACCGAGAACAGAAGTTGGCCCCTAGTCCTTCGCTTACATCTGCTCCTTGCCATGCTCTCCTGTTACCTTTTCTCCCTCCTGTTTTCCTGGTCGTGTAAGAGCTGGAGGTTTCCTTCATGTGGTGGCAGCAGTGATGAGTACAGATGAGAGTGAGCACACTGTGGCCCCAAATAGTCATTTCCATCATGTTCTGCTAAAAAATTTCCTGCAGTCGGTGAAACAGCCATCTTGTGACTTTCCACAATTTCACAAGACTAAGAAAACCTCTTTCCTTCCTTCTACTTCTGCAGCTGCAAATAATTCCATCATTCCCTTTTTTTTTGTGCTTGGTGGGAAGAGAAAATGTCATAAGGACTGAAAAGAGGAAAATAAATGAATTCAAGAAGGTGTGTGTGGTGGAGGAAACAAGTTTTATGTCACCAGCATTCCTCTTCCCCCCACCCCTTGAAAAAAACAACTCAAAATAAAGTCCTAGCACTTTCAACCAACTTCAGTTTTCTTGGAATTAGGGCCAGCTCTGGCAAGATGCTAAGTGTCCTCAAATCCCCCTGACTTCATTTAGGGGGAGGTTCTCCAAAGCACCTAAAGGATTGAGGTGCACAGGTCCTATTGCCTTTCCTTAATTCTGGAGAGTTACATCTGCTGTGGTGCTCAGGCTTTGGGATTAATCAGAAGGGTAGTTTCGAAGCTCACTTCAGTGGGCACTGATGGTGTGATGGGTTGGATCACAGAAACCCTCTTGGGAGCTGCCACCCGATGTGCCAAGACTACCTCTGCTCCTGCTTTCCCTGCCAGTTCAGGACTCCAGCACCCTATCTTGCTGAGCCAAACACACCCATCTGCTCTAACAAAGACCCAGGGTCTGAATTACTTGCCCAAAGCTGCAGGCTTCACTGAAAGCAGCTCACAAAAGTGTTCCTGTCTTTAACACTCAGATGCCCAACTCCCAATGGGGTCTAAACCCAAATAAATCCATTTTACCCTGTATAAAGCTTATACAGGGTAAACTCATAAATTGTTCACCCTCTATAATACTGATAGAGAGATATGTATAGTTGTTTGCCCCTCCAGGTATTAATACACACTCTGAGTTAATTAACAAGTGATTTTATTAGATACAGAAAGTAGGATTTATGTGGTTCCAAGTAGTAACAGACAGAACAATGTAGGACACCAAGCAAAATAAAATAAAATGCACAAATCTATGTCTAATTGAACTGAATACAGTTAATCTCACCCTCAGAGATGCTTCAGTAAGTTTTTTCCTTAGATTAGATCCCTTCCAGGCCTGGGCACAATTCTTCCCCGGTACAGCTCTTGTTCCAGCTCAGGTGGTAGCTAGGGGATTCTTCATGATGGCTCCTCTCTTTCGCCAGCTGAAGACCAAATGGAGGGGTCTCCCCCTCCTCACTCCTATGCAAAGTGCAGTTCCAAGATGGATTTTAGGAGTCCCCTGGGCGAGTTACTTGTCCATGTATGACTCACGGTTCTTACAGGTAGCATCCATTGTTTACATGCTACCTTGAATGTCCTCTTATGTGGACTGGAGCATTCCATGATCCATTGTCCTTTAAGTGTTTCTTGATTAGGTACTTAATTTCAGCATTCCTTTCTCCAGGAACTGACCAAATGCTCTACTAAGGTTATTTAGAAACCAACCCAGTACACAGCCAACATTCATAGCATTCATAACTTTGAATACAAAAATGATATATGTGTACAAATAGGATTAATATATTCAGTAAATCATAACCTTTACGGAGATGTTACACGGCATATGTAGCATAAAACACATTCTAAGCATATTTCCATAAAGCCTTATGGGAGGTACAGTCACAGATGGCACTCAGCACCTTGCTGGAACAGCTCAGTATGCTACACGATTACACCCTTTGGTTCTCAAACACTTGATCCAAATGGTATCCAATACCTAGAGTCCCTTACAGCATACTCAATTGCCCCACTGGGAATGTGGAATTTCCTGCAGGTAACAGGAACAAGTCTTCTATTCTAGTTCATATATAATACTAGTGCAAACTAGAACCAGATTCCTAGTTCATGTACAAAGTCAACATATTTAAACTTGGCACCCAAATCCATAGCTAGGCACCTAAATGAAAGCTGCCTGATTTCAGACTAACTTCAGGCATCCAGGTTTGAACATTTTTGCCTATTTTTGTTTTTAATGGGAACAAAAAACTACACCCAGGGCAAACAAAGATATGTAGAATTTTTTCAGTTGTTTTAAAGCTCATATTAGATACTGAAATATATGATGACTCACTTTTCACACTAGCAACTGAAGTGACTTGAAAATAACCTGACAATTCTGAGTCCAACTAATCTCTGAGCTGTTACTGCATAGATGGCAGTATTAAATATGTCAATGAGGCATAAGAATTGGAGAAAGATCTTGCATGGACTTTTGTAGCTGGCATTAAATTCCAAAGGACAATAGTTTAGCAGGATTAAATTTCAGTAAACCACAGGCATCTTGAGTCTATATCTGCTAGTGTCAGAGCCAGCCTTTGGGCCCTACAAAACCCAGGACCCTACTTTTATCTCACAGCACCTCCGGTTTGTGGAGCTAGAAATGTACAAGAGAAAATCTCAGCTCTCAAATTCTGAAAAGTTTCTAGATCTTTTCTCTTAAAAAGAGGTTTGAAAATGTAAACTGATCTTCAGGCTTGGAAGAAGCAAGCAGCTTGGCTCTGTTTCTGTAGTGGGGGCAGGGATGGAATCAAAAATTACATGCAGACAGTTTTAATGCAGAATGACTCCATTAAATTTGGGTTGTCTCCCAAATAATCATCTCCTAAGATCTTTGGGCAGGGTCTGTGCATAGTGTTGTAACCAGCAGACCTTCCCAAAAATGCAAAGGCAGGATCTGGAAAATGTATTGCAATCAGTCTCATTCACTGAATAAGTGTGAAACAAAACCTGCTGTGTTCACAAGTTGCTTAGCCTGACACACAGGCATGCTTGAAATGGTGGAGGAAATGACTGGGAAACTGACACCCATATTGTTATGGAACTGCCTTTAAATCCATGCAATATTTTCCTTTGAGGAAACCAGCTTCTTCCTAGTCTCTCACATTTTTTTCTTTATTTTATGCTTTAAGGTTATTCAGGAAACAAATATTTAGAGTTTGTGCAAAGCATTTGCATGGAACCTCGAACCTCCACTTGAGCTTAGCCTGAGTTAGAGATTCAGGAAGTACAGTGAATGGGGATGTAGGTTGTTCACAGAGCTACAAAATTTGAGAACCCAGAGCAGACTCCCTTTCCCTTAATTTTTGGCTGCTTCTCTGAACTGAACCCTCAGAACCTTTCGAGGATTACCTATTACTAGTAAGAATAGAGCAGTGTGATGGATCTTGCATGTGAGAGGACCCATGATCCCAGGATATTAACATCAGGGCCGGCTCCAGGCACCAGCTAAGCAAGCAGGTGCTTGGCATGGCCAAGGGGAAGGGGCGGCTCTTCGGCGACAATTTGGTGGCGAGTCCCTCAGTCCCTCTCAGAGGGAAGGACCAGCTGCCAAATTGCTGCCAAAGAAGAAAGTGGCGCGGTGGAGCAGTGTAGCTTTTTTTCTTTTCTTTTTTTTGCCGCTTGAGGCAGCAAAAACCCTGGAGCCGGTCCTGATTAACATCACCACTAATGACTCCAACGACAGTATAAAGTCCACTTGAATTGAACATTTAGGATTAGCCATAACTTGGTGGTAGCCATTTTGCATTAATTAATGTCATTCTGATGCCTGAGAGTGTGACAGCCTTGTAACCAGGGCTGGCCCTTGATCAAATGGCGCCCCAGGCGAGGAGCATCTTCGGTGCTCTCCCTCTATTTGTTAAACTTTTGAATACCTTATTTTTTATCAGATGTGTAGCCAATTTAATGACTTTGATGCATGATTTGCAGGCATGATTTATCCCTGTTATAGAAGATGATAAATTTGCATGATAGGATCTGTAAATCTGTATTTCACGCTAACAAGAAATTGTATTGTTCTGTATTGTTCTGGAGTCTCCAAGAATTAAAGATTAATCTTTAATTGAAGATTATGTCATGAGATGAAACCTCCAGGAATACATCCAACCAAAACTGGCAAACCTGGTTCTACCATCATATAAATATTTACTTCTAATAGTCTATTACACAGATAGTAAAGGGTCTTTGTAATACTAGAAATATGGGTCCTCATTCTCATTTATACTAAGGCCCCTACTGCTCTAGCAGTATAGAAAGACCTTAAAGAAGATGTAAATTATGTGGTGTAAAGGGACTTCAGTGTAAATGTGAATCAGGTTCATGCTTCCACCATGACAGTCAAAACAACACCCAAATTCTGGATCATGAGACTTATTGACATGTTGCATATAAAGAAAGACTAACATTTGGGGCCAATATTTTCAAATATAGGTACCTAAAGTTAAGCACCCTATTTAAGTGCCCACATATGGGGTTGTGTGTTTAACTTTGTGCACCTACATTGGAAAAGTCTGACCTTTGAATGTAATAAGCTTGTGTTTTCAGACACAAGGATCACTGGTGCAGTTTCTTTTCCAAAGTGTTTTGCAGCCAATTTTTCTCTCTCCACCACGGATCTAATTAAACTAAGTAGAAAGAGTGCTCTTCAGGAAATGGAAGCAGATGTTACGGTATATGGAAATATACGTTGTCTGTGCAAAGGCAAAAATGTGAACTGTAACTATGAACATGTCTCCTGCTCTGGGGCTTTAGTTAGACAGAAAATTCAGGGGTATTTGAGATATATAACATAAGGCTAAAAAGTCCAGTTTTTGAGGCACTTTTCAGTAACATCTCATTCCAAAATGCACTGCAAAAATGTCTTGGTTGTTTTTCATATAAACCACTATTTACTACTAAGCCTGCTTTTCTTTGGGAAGTTCTGACCACAAAGATGTTATTTACAGGAGCACTGCCAAGTGATTTTTCAAAATAGTTTTTCATTTGTGCTCTTAGAAACTTGGAGATAACATGTTTGCCCTTCCCAATTTTGTCCTTTTCCATCTGGAAGACATTGTTCCCTATCCCTCCCACCTCCTCTTTCTTATGGTGCACAAACCAACAGGGCTTCACGTTGTTTTTGTTCTGTTATTATCTTGTCTACCAACAAGTGAAGAGGTCACCAATGAAATCAGTGTGGTGTCTGGCACATGGCTTTGTTAGTTAAATTTAGCACCCTCTGGTGGCTGTGGTTCCCCACTGCAGTAACACAACCAAATTCTTACAGGATCATGAAGTAACAATGGCTGTAGTTTTACTTTTTGGTTAACAGAGCTTTAATTTTAAAATAAATGAGATGGAATTGTAGAAACAAAGGACATACCATATACAATCAGACTATTGGTCCATCTGATGTGGTGTCTTGTCTCTTTCAGTTGCCAGAATCTGATGCTTCAGACAAAAGCAAACCACATGGCACTGACAAACTAATGCAATACTTTATAAAGGACAGAAGAATCTCTCCTGAGCTTCCTGGGGGATGAACTTACACCGGGAAGCAAGAAGAACTGATTTCTATTATCTTTATCTCAGGTGGCTAGCTTATAATAGTTTACAGTATGGAAAATTTGGAGCTTAGCTGTCCCCCTAAACTAAATAACCAGAAACGTTCACTAAAAGTGATACCTTTTACTAACACTGTGATCCTATAGTCCTCATACAAGCAAACTCCCACTGAGTTAATGGGAGTTGGCCTGTGTGGGGACTGTCGGATAGTAAAGGGGTCCAGACTGAGTCTGGAGATGTGCTGTGTTTATGCGATGGAAGTATAGTGAAACTAATACCCAAAAAATCATCATAAGGCAACCTCCTACCTTCAGTGACCACTGCAAAGTGACCCTAAATCTACTGAATAAGTTCTGTTCCAGCTTTATTAGGAGATGACTTCTACTAAACTACCACATATTGTCACTTCCATAAACAGTGCATATAAACCACCCCAAGGAGATGGGCTCAAGATGAAAAGTTCAGCTCAAGATCTAGATTTAAATCTTCCCAGAGTCTGGGTATATTTGGATCTCAGGTTTTGGTTCAGGCTTGTGTCTAGTTTAATGGTATATAAAAAAGAATGACATTGATGCTAACACAGAATACTGCTCAGGACATAGCCAGATCATCTGCACAATACAGTATCAGACAAGCCAGATAAGCCAGAGTTCTGATGGGAAATATTCCACCAAAAGAAGGAAGTCATTACACGGCAGGAGAGAGAAAGACTGTGGGGGGTGAATAATGGCCACATCTAAAGGCAGATTGGAATTTCCCATACAGGCCAGAGGAACTACTGTCAGCTCCTGTCACTGTATTGAAGACCTAGTTCATGATTTTAGAAAAAGATAGCAGCATTGATAGTGGATTTCTACAGTGAAAAATAACCACACTTTAACAGTCTAACACCACATTCCTGACGTTATCCAAAAAGGAACTCAGTGTTGTTAAAAGATCATGTGTCAAGACAGGTGAATAGCAGATCTTGCCTGCATGCAATTAATTGCATCCCCATGCAATTGCATTTTGCACATTTCCAGTTACTTTGTGGAAACTCCACCATATGCAGATTCCGGAGAGCTATTTATGTTGCCCCTGTATATACCGACTCGTGCTCTCCAGATTTAAGCATTTTAAAATGGTAAATAAAAATACAAAACTGATCCTTCTATTCCATTCTAGCAGCCAGTTTGCTTCTGCTTTCACTAAGCACCCACCTACTTCACAGCATACAGGAGTTCTCAGCTGGGCAGCACCATGCGGAGGAGGGAGACCTTTGGTATTACTGTACTATGTTTCTTGCTGAGGGGTAACCACAAATGACAGACATGAGACAAGTGCTAAATTTAATACAGCTTTACATAAGCTGATTTTGCATGAAAATATAGCAGTTTACTGACAGTCATTTTATGTCCTGTCCCTGGATTACAGCAAAACATCACTGTTGATCCTTAGCTCTTACTAAATCAATACTTCTATAAACCCGAGTATCTGCATAAACAACAGAAACAGGCTGCCTGTTTAGTTGTCACAACAGTATTCAGAAGCACTGCCATCTGGTGGTAGTTTAGAAATATACCTACTTACTATGAGTACCTTATTACGGGTCTTAGGGTTAACCCTTGGAAGATGGTGTTCTAACAAACACCCCAGAAATCATTACCTATAAGTAACCAAATTAACATTTATTCAAATGGCTGGTTACTGAATAAACTGCAGTGTGAATAAAGTGGTAAAGTATCTGAGCTCTACCAACCAATTTATGCTGATGTGCTTGTGAAATTAATAGATGCCAAGGCCAGGAGGGACCAGTGTGATGATCTGGTCTGACCTCCCATATAGCACAGGCCAGAGACCTTCCCCAGAATCATTCCTAGAGCAGATATTTCAGAGAAATAAATAATTCATAATCACCAAAGTAAAAATGTGTTTAGCAGGTTTAAAAGTTAGTTCATGCTCTTACAGATACTGAAGCAATTTGCATAATAATGTGGTACCCCTTGGGACAAATATTGGTTCTCACAAAGTGGAAAACTTAAGTTTTGAAGAACAAAACATCATGATTTGTTTTTTCTGTGCAATGTAGTGTTCGTTTCTCCAGTGCTTCATTAATGGATGAACTAGAAAATGTGGGTTTCACTGAGCTCGGTATGGAAGGCAGTGCGCTAGTGGTAAAACAGGATTACACATTGATTTGCTTTGCATTATGTGCAAGTCATTTAATCTCTCTGTGCCTCAGTTTCTCGCTCTGTTCAAATAGAGGTAATACTTGCCTTCCAAGGGGATTGTGAGAATAATTTGTAGAGAGTTTTGGTATTCTTGGACTAAAAGTGCTATGCTATTTAAGGGCCAGACCCACTAAAGGTCCAATGAAGTCAATGAGAGTATTTCTATTCACTACAGTGGCCTTTGGACCAGTCCCTAAGTGCAAATAAATATTAATTAATATTGATAAATACCTAGTTTTTCCAGCTTCACTGTTAATTAATATTGAGGCCGAAACTTTCAAAAAATGGGTATCTAAAGTTCGACTCCTAAATCCACCTTTAAATACCTAAATAACAGGGCTGGTTTTCAAAAGTCCTAAATCACTGGGAGACACAAGGTGATCAGCATTTTTGAAAACCAGGCCACTCAGAGCCTAACTTTAGGTGCCTATTTCTGAAAATCTCGAACTAAACCATATAGTTCCCTTTACTTCTTTTTTACATGTAAACCTTCATTTAAATTTTTAGGTACTTAGACTAAAGAGTTCCTTAACACACAGAATTGAAAACATTAGTAATAAACTACAGCAACTTGACTTCAAAAGTGGTGAGCCTTACAAAGTGTTTAAATTATTCATTCTAGACATATATATTTGATTTTATCCGACGAAGTGGGTATTCACCCACGAAAGCTCATGCTCCAATACGTCTATTAGTCTATCAGGTGCCACAGGAGTCTGCTGCTTTTACAGATCCAGACTAACATGGCTACTCCTCTGAAACTTGACATATATGTTTGATTATACACTTTTAGAACTATTATTCAGGTAACACTTAGGTCACACTTTCCTCCATGGATATCAAAGCACTTTACAAACAAGAATTAATTTTCACAACATACTTGTGAATTAGGAATCTACAGCAATATTTCAAAGGTCCATATATTGCTATCAGCAGAAGCCATAGGCATAAATTAGGTGTGGGATTTTCAAAAGCTCTCTGCATTGATCTAACTTTTCTCCTACTAAGGTCAATGCTTAGGGTTAGGCTAGTGCTGAGTATTTTTGAAAATCCCTTCCTGATGTTCCAGCTGTGTTTTGCACAGTATTTCTAGTCATCTGACAGAAGAGTTCATTATCTCCAGGCTGCTGTACATGGACTAACTAGATGAGAATAATGGGTACCTGCTAAATTCCTATTAACTAGAAGTGCTTGGTAACAGACAAAAGATGATACCTTGTCACAGCTGATGTTCTAGTATGCACCCATGTTTAATCATGCAATCTGGCTTTGTCTGAGATCAGAGATAAAGCAAAAGATGCCCTTTTCCCAACAGGTTAGAAATTAGAATGCTGTTTTGCTTTCTAAAATACTACTTGGACTTTTCTTTCTGTGTCAAATTAAAGCTAGTTATTGTGTTGAGGAAATTAAGATGGGTGCTTAGTGATTCTTCAACACCCAACAAACTAAGCATGGTCTGTCTAGGGCAATACATTTAAGGAAGGCTTTGCTGGAATAGTATTGAGACCATCAACTGGCTTGTACCACATCACTCTTTTACAGCTATGGAGTTTCAATCCACATGGTCCCTCACTTCCAAATGCTATAGTTCATTCTTGAGCAGTGGGCGCCGTTAGTCCTAAACATGTCCAAGAATCTGACTGCACCTGCTTTAAAATTTAACTACTTCAAAGTACTCTGGAGTATATTTGGCACCAAAGGTACCCAATGTAAATGATTGAACTGACATCAGGAAACATCCTTGAAGGCAGAAATGAAACTGGGAAGGATCCAGAGGAGTAGCTGGAAGAGAACAGGGAGAAATATGGGAGATAGGGCAAAACCTTTTTTTTTACCTAGGGCTCCAGTGACTCTAGGGCCAACCCTGCTTGTCAACTTTCTGGAAGCAGAATACCAGCTGGGAGATCTGCATAGAAATCAACATCCCTATCATTTACATGCAAAAACTAGTGGGCCATGTTCTCCTCCCAGTACCCAATGTGCAATCCTGTTGAAACCAATGGGGTAAAACACACACATCACTGAGAGCAGAATTTGACCCATCCTTTTTTAAGGGCAGATTTTTATCCTCCGTGACACATTAACTAAGAGCTTTGGTCTCCCACGCTTGGAAGGAGGAATGAAAGACTTCTGGACAATTGTTGATTCTGCCTTAAACAAAAGTAGAACACATGTGATCCCTGAAGTCCTCCTACGTGATACTGAATGCTGTGTGTTCTAACTGGTTAATGATATTGAACATAAGTAACGTTTTAACCATAGAATAGCTTTTGTTTGCTTTGAAAGCCACAAAACCAAAGAGGAAGTGTAGGAGAATGTGGGCAGGACAGTGGCAAGAAACCTCATGACCTCATCCTTTCCACCTCCAGGGGATTGGCTGGCTGATGTCTGGAACAGCATTTAAATTCCAGAAGGTTGCAGATGTCCAGCAGCAGAAGAGGAGAGAAAAGGAAGTCTGAATCCTTTCAGAGCAAATTGGCTTGAGCTGCTGCACAGTGAAAGCTAACAACACTTTAGATTCTACCCTTCTGATCCAGACACCAAGAAAGGTAAATGCACATTTCACTACCTAATATTTGGTGCTGTATTAAGTTTTTATTCATGTGAACCTCAGGCAGTAGAGTTTTAAATAGTCTAGTTTTTAGTTCAACTTTAAAAACATTCTAATTCCCCTGTTGAAGGGTGAGCCTTCAGAGCAGTAAAGTATAGGGCTGCAGCACACTATGTTAAATTATCATTTTAGATCTGTTTGTTCATTTAGGGATGGAGGTGGTTTAAATTCCTGCCACTGAGTCAAGTGCTAGAAATTTGAAGCTGCCACTTGAAAAGAAGAGTGTACTGCCAAAATGTAATCATTGTCACATCACATGCCACGCTCTTCTGGCAGACTTGCAGGGCTTTGAATGAGCACCCTGGATGGGATATTTTACTTTTCTTTTATAATAATTGAAATTTCATTACTTCTAGTACAGTATCTGTTTAATGCATTGTTTAGAACATAAGAACTGTCATAGAGGTCCATCTCACACAGTATACTGTCTTCTGAAAGTGGCAGGTGCCAGATGTTTCAGAGGCAATGAACAAAACAGGCCAATTTATTGAGTGATCCATCCCCTGTTGTCCAGTCCCACCTTCTGGCAGTCAGAGATTTAGGGACACCTAATGTATTCCTTCCCTAAAAGCAAATATCTCTGCCTCAAATTTCCTTTTCTCATAGACTCTGCATGGGGTTTTTCATTTTTTGGTTTGGTTGGGTGTTCTGTTTTGTTTTTTAATTTGTCCTTCAATACTTAATCAGATACATGGCCTCTTGGCTTCAAGTTTCTTGAAAGATTTGATCTACCAAGAAGCAGATTTTGTTCATATAAATTGATTTTTGTATTTACTTTATTCCAACTTTAATTCCAATTATGTTCTGAAAACTAGATTTATACTAACTGTAAGGGAGACAAAAAAAATTGTCTTGCTTTCTCTGTTTGTATGAAACTAAATCGGTCCTTTATCAGCATTTTTCTTTTATTCCTAAAGCTTTTCCCTCATTAGCTCAAATCACCAGATCGCAGGACTACATTTTGTGAGGGACTGAACATCCTCAGCTCCTAGCTTAACACTTTGAAGTGTCAGGCTTAAAACTCTCGTAACACTTGAGTAGAGACTCAGTAATGAATTAAAAATCTACACAGCTAATTCTTCTGGCATGGGATTATTGAGCTTCTGCTCCCCTCCTCTGATTAGCTGCAGAACAGGGCAGAGGTTGCAGAGACAGAGAGAGAACGGTTGGCATGGAGAGTTTGAATCCTCAGTGGAAACTTCAGCTGAGCACAGTGGAACACAAAGAGAGAAATAAAAAGCCTATAGTATGCTTGCAATTTTTTAGTATTGTCAACTCACAGTTACAATATCTTTTCCAGGTAAAACATCACAATGAAGATTGCAGTGCTTTGTTTGTGCCTCATCACCATCTCCTTTGCATTACCAGTAAGTATATCAGACATGTAACAACAAGCAAAAAGTTGTATATTTCCTTCATATATTAACAGTGAATGTATAGTGAAAATTTCTTTCCTCTCTTCACCCCTCAAGGTGAGTAAATTGAAGCATCAAGCCATCTCAGAGAGCTCTGAAGAAAACCATGTAAGCTCTTTTTACAATCCAACTTTTCTATCATTCCTTTACTTATTTAATCGTCACCACCTCAGCTATGTTAAATTGCACTCTCTGATTCACTGTAACTATAGCTGTTCACAAAACTTTACCTAACTTGAATTTTATGGCCAGATTCTCATCTAGTGTAAATCAGTGTAGCTTCATTGACTTCTGTGGAACTATGCCACTTTACACCATCTGGGTATCTGGCCTAATACCTTTAAAAGATATGCCCTTGCGTATCTTTATAGATCCATTTGTTTAATCACAAACTTTTAAACTCAAACTCCTTTAAAAAAAAAAGAGTTACAATATGGCATAGTCTTAATGATTCACATCAGTCACTGTGGGCCAGATTCTGATACTTTCATTCATCTTGAGTAGCATCTTACTCCATGAATGGACCCATTAATTTCAATGAGACTGTTCTCAGAGTACGGTACGACTCAGGGTCAATAAGGGTGTCAGAATCTGGTGCTGTAAGATCACCCCAGAATCTCGCAGGTTACCATAGAACTAATGAGTTTTAAAATCAAGGACACCTCATTATAAAACAAAATTGTTTTGGTAAGTTTCACTATTATATTTATATATGCACTACACCACGGTATGCTATTAAATGTATTGCAGAATATTTTGCAAAAGTCACAATGTATTTAAGAATGAGTTTCATATTCAAAAATAGATAGATCCACATTGAATGCATGGACAGAACACTCTGATAAATGTACACAACAGCCCACTATCCAAAGGCCTGATCCTATGGAGTACTCCCCCTCCTCAGCTCGAATGGATTTGAAGGCACTCAGCACCTGCCAGGAGGTGCTCTGCACAACACAGGATAATGTCACAGGAAAGGTTAATTTATGGCACATTTGGATGTGTGTGCTGCATGTATTTGTCAAATAGTTCTAAATCATACACTGCTGATTTAACAAGCACACACACACTTTGCTCTTATACTCTGTGCCGCCCCAGTGAGACTCCAGATATGTTTGTCGAGAGAGAGTTGGGCTCCGACATTCCAGAAAATGACTAGTCACAGCTGAGGTGTTCAATGAGGCGAAGAAGCCGAGGTATAGTAAGGGCTCCCTCCTACTGCATCTGAAGCACTGGGCACCCCAAATGAGCACAGAGTGGTAATGAGGAAGTGGGGACATAATTTCTCTCCCTCCACACAGCTCCGCAGGTGCCCAATGGGGAGCGTGTGGCAGAAAGCATGCTCATCCTGCACCCTGCTCCAGCCTGAGCCCGAATGTCAACACTGCAATGAAACAGCCCTTCAGCTCAAGTCCTGTGAGCCCTGGCACGGGCCAGCTGCAGGTTTTTCTTTGCTGTTTAGACATACCCTGAAGGAGATTGTGCCTCCTAATGTTCATGCTGGGGCATTGTCACACCACGCAGCTCCTTACTTAGAGCTGTATCAGTCAATGACATTCTCATTTCTTACCTTGAGAGAGAAAGAATCCTGTCTGGGCAAGGGACTCTTCTGTTTATTTCTTTAGAAAATAAATGACAAAATTGGTCCAGGTGCCAGTTAATGCTTAACCCTTGTGCCTCACATACCATGGTCTAGTATGTTGCCTGGTAACCACAGGTAATCAGGTCACGCACCAGTACAGGCTTAGACCAATAACTGAAATAGTGATAGCATGCCTGCAGTGTTGGAATGAGTAAGCTAATAAATGCACTGGACCTGATTCTCCTCTCATTTACATTGACTTCAGTGGAGTTACTTTGATTTATGCCAGTGTAAATGAGAGGAGAATTAAGCCCATTGTTTGATTATATGTATTTTATGTAATGAGTGGTGCAACCCACAACATTTGGATCCAAATCCAAACTTCCCCAAAACCAGGAGGTGTTTGGGTTCTGGGGGCGGTGGAGGAGAGAGTGTTCTGATTATGACTGACACAGGAACCAGCAGCAAAATTCTGATCTAAACGTTCACAAGGTTCAAGAATGTTTACCTCCAGGAGTTTGGTATAGACACACCTCTCATATTATGTCCTTTCACATATAAATATATATTTGGATTGTTGACTTCTTCCGCACTTTATTCCATCTTAGTAAATGAGTAAAAACAAATGAGATACAAAGAGAGCAGAAATTTCACATGCCATATCTGCATGAAAAACAGCTTCACCATTTGTGTTCTCCTCAAGTCATATGCTCTTATCTGTTTCATCTTAAATTGTGACCCTGGTTCTTATTATTATTTCCAGGATTCCAGGAACCATCATTCTCACAGACATCACCATCAGCATGTGCATACACAATCACGTGTGAGATCAGCACAAACACAAGAACTTCTGGTACCACCTCAACAGGTATCTAAAGCCACACTATATAGCTACCTGCAGAAATGGTTAGAAGAGAAATTTATAGAAACCTTGCTTTGTAGGAAAATTTTGTACAGTAAGAAAGGTAGCACAGAAGAGCCTTAGTGATAGCCACAATGGTAACAATAGCAAGCGTGGAACTTCTATCACCTCCCAGAATAACAAACCTAGAAGAAGGTTAAAAGTAGAGCAGGTGGAAATTTTTCTAGTTTCCTACAAAAATGTGTCACAATTCTTGTTGTTGCCATTTTTAGACCAGCTGATCAAAATTTCTCAAAGTTGAAAAAATTTGAATTGTTTCCACAATTTTTGCGTGGGAATTGCCATAATTTTTTTTAGCAGCTGTATTAGATATGTTTCTCCACATTTACATTTCCTTTTCATATTTTTTTTCAGGACTGTTTTTCTTCAGACGAAAGTGTTGAGGACACCGAGCAGCAGGTAAGTCTTCATCCACACCTCAAGCCTTGCTGTATACAGCACAGCAGCAACCATATCCCAATATCCATTTTTTTCTAACAACATTCTCTTCCAAAGTAGTTCCTTTGACATCTGTTCCTAAATAAAACAAAACTCCTGACAGAATCAATAAAATATAAAGCAACCAGATTTCTATAATTTGCACAGCAGTTTACAGAACTCAAGGCTCTATTCTCCCGCTGCAAAATGTAATTAGCTCCCACTGAAACAGTGGGAGAATGAGATCTGAATAACTAATTATATTGAAGAAATCAGCACAGTAGATCCTCAAAAAATCTACATGGTGTTAAAGCAAAGGGATCCACAAGTGTATATTTGATGGATGTCAGCCTCTAAACAAATTCTGCATCTGTAGTGAAACCGTTTATGACAAAACCTCAATTAATGAACAAACCTACTAAAACATACATAAACCTGAAGGACAAACCTTAGGACACGTGCTATCCCCTGCCTCCACAAAGGGATTAGGAAACTCAGCAATCATCTACTTGTGTAGTTCCCTCCGGCTTGTTCTAACTGGAAGGAATAGAAGTGTTTGCTGAAATCCCCTTGAGGAGTGTCAGTAGCTGTGGAAAATAAGTTACTGCTGGGCCAACCAGAAGTAACTTCTGGACAAATTGTTACCAGAAAATCTATCCAGAACTCAATAGAGCATGTTAGAGAGGGCTGTTCTCACCTTTTCTGGATCCTGGGTCCCCAGAGCCACAACACTCAGGGATTCTAGGAGCATAGGAGGGAACATCACAGAGTTGCTGATCCTCCCCCCCCCCCCCCCCCGCTTCCCTGCTCACACACATTTCTCCACATTTTGCTCCAAGTGCACCAAGCCACTAGTTCATTTCTAAGATACTGCTACATTCTGCCTGATTAGCACCAGCTTTCCTACCTGGCTCTGGCGTCTCTGCTCAAGAAATGTGTCTCATCATGGGAGTACCCTTGAGCTGCTCCCACGTTCACCATGCCATGGTAGGATCTTATCGGCCTGCCTCAGCTTTAGAATGTACAACAGTGTAATACGCTTTGAGAGAGCCGCAGAGAGATACTATAATAATATTAACCTCACATCTATAACAATGCAATTGCATGCTGCACTATTAAATTGTTTCTATGCTTTTCAGAGCCTGCCTGAGCCAGCAAGCGTAAGTAACGAAGATGATGGTGATCATGATGATAATGATTCCAATGACACTGATGAATCAGATGAGGATATTGTCACCGATTTTCCCACTGATGCCCCAGTAACTACACCTTTAACTCCTGCCCTCCCCACAAGGGGAGATAATTCAGGCAGAGGAGACAGCGTGGCCTATAGAATGAGGGCAAAAGCAAAGTTGGCAGGCATGTACCATAAGGAGAAGTCTAGTGAGCTCTACAAAGCTGCAGGAAAGGTAAGTACCATTTGGCAATGGTTCCTGAGTTACCATAAAAGGAGGAGGATGTTCAAAACAGAAATTTCTTTGTGGGCATTATCCATGGAGGAGACTGACAAAATTACAGGAAAAATTAGAGGGGTGTATTTCCATTTGTTATGGTCTGGGGATTGGTCCTGCTTTGAGCAGGGGGTTGGACTAGATGACCTCCTGAGGTCCCTTCCAACCTAATATTCTATGAAAATATTCTATGATTAAAGTTAGTAAGTATTATATTCCTCTCTGCACTGAGACAGGAAAATAGTCCCACTGTTCCAGGTGGCCAGCAGCCTCATGGTATAATCATGTGTGAGACTTGAGGCCAATACTGAACTGATGTTTCGTATAGCACTATAAAACATTTGTTATAGCTCTGTAAATGTACACAGTGCTTTGCAGAACATGGATAACCTCAGGGGAGGTGGAACCAGGACGGCAAGCACCCTCGCAATGGAAATATTTCGGGAGCTTGACCACTGCCTAAACTTGTGCACATCATGGGTGGGGGGGTGCAGCGATGAAAGCAGGGGAAAGAGGGGCTGGAGTAGCTGTCTCGGGGCCTGGAATCAGGCTAGGGAGCAGAAATGAGACGGGGAGGGGTGAAATGGGCCTAAGAGCAGGTAGGAACCGCCCTGACCCTCCTTCCCAGCCTGGAGCAGACGGCACTCACAAGTCTCAGTACCTCCCCTGTTCCTCCTCCTATCTTGTGCCCTCCCTCCAATAACCTATACGTCTTGAAGATCACCTGAACTCAAAAGGCAAACCCTGTTTCAGTGGAGTATTGCAGTGTTTAGTGATTCATTGGCTCTTCATAATCTAGGATGCCTATTAATTATGCTTTACCTTTATGTTTGGCACAGTTCATCATACATAAGGTCACAGAGGAGGATGACAGCAAACCAGACACAGAAAGCCAGCAGGTGGATTCCTCTGAAGTCCAACTTGCTGCACGCCGCTTTCCAGGGAAATCTGACATTAGCGTGGAACTAGATGACAAAAGTAACATGCAGGACAGCAATGAAGTCAACAGCAGGTCACACGATAAGAGCATGGAAAACGACAGCCAACAGCAGCTTGACACTGTGGAGGCAGACAGCGACAACAGGAAACCTGATGTCACAGAAGACAGTCACATGAGCAATGAAAGCACAGAACAGCAGCAGGCCCAAATTGAGGACCTGCAACAGGTTGATGGTATCCGTGAAGTCAATGATAGCAATCAAACTTCTGAGAGCACTGAAGACCCTCAAGACCTTAACAGCATTGAAGACAATGAAGTCACTCTTTAAAACAGAAAAAAAATGGGGGGAGGAGGGGGAAACAGATTCATTTCAAGAATTGTTTGCTAATTTAAACACATTGTGGTTTTGATCTCTAGCTGTAGCAGTGGTTAGTGGCAGCTTTATTAACCAGGCAAACTCAAGTATGCAGGGTTAGCTCTCCTTTCCATTACAGAAATGTAAGCCCTGCTACTGCATATTTTACTGTGCTATTTGATTGTGATTCTGTTATGAAGAAAAATATAGAGAATCAAGACAAACATAGTTTTACACACAGAGCGAATGTTACCTGATATGATACTGTACTTAAATGGGTTTAGAATTCCAGTGTATATTTTGTTGTATTTTGTGAGTTCAATAAAACTACAAAACCCCGTACATCTGTATTGTGTCAATGTAATTAATGGAGACTACACATCATACTGAGCTCACCAATTCTTGCTCAGAAAAAATGAGCTGTATCGATGAACGCTGCCACTTTAATTTCCTAAAATATGAACAATATTTAGTCACACAAGTTTTAGGAGTACACATAATTAACAGAGACTTCTTCCATTATCACAAAGAGTTATCGTTACTTTAGGAACAAATTGGAATGGAATCTTATCATCACTTTATTTACGCTCACATTGGCTGCTAATGTCACAACTTCAGATTTATCCCATCTCCACAACACACACACAAATTGACTACAAAGTAATTTAACTGTACCCTCAAAATATTATTGAACATATAGTTAAACTTAAATACTGTGCTGCCCACTATGGACCCAGTTCTGCTCCCAAAGAATGGCTATCAAAAACTTTCATCTACTTCAGTGGGAGCAGAATCAAACTGTTTCCTTCTGTCTATCCCTTCTATATTTAAACTATCATTTCCACTTTTTTGGTCTTGCATGTTAAACTGAGGCATTTCAGTTGCCAAAGTAATGAATTACTCCAGTGTTAATCCCACCCAGGACAGTGATTGGCGGTCTCCACCTCCTGATAGAAATCCAAAAAGGAGTTTGTCATGTGTAATGTTACCTAGTAATGCAAACAAACAAACGTGTTCCCCCAAAGATTTTTCTCAAACTATCCCTATCTATACAAGGACTTTGTAAAATTTACATTATGGATCCACATACTAGTATTTTCCTTTTGTACTCAGCAGCCATTAAAAAAACAATCTGACATGTTTTTGCTTTGTAACAACTGCTAAACCAGGACAGAATATGAAAGAAGAGATTTTTGGATTCTGAAAACTCTCCATGAGGCTGCAATAAATTTGCACTTTAGTGAGTCTGTAAATGATTTCAAAAGGGGCCTGGGTTTTGTTCTGCATTTCACATTTTAAACGTAAAGTCTGACAAGTATTTGAATTTTCTAACTAAGTCAGTAGCTTGCAAGTTTTACCTCTAGTGGCATGATTCTAAAGCTGAAAAATGTTAATTTCTGTTATGTGCATGTCTTGCCAATAACAATACAGTGAAAATTCCTTCTGTGTTGAATCTCAGTTTTGAAAAAAGTACAGAATGAGTAAATTTAATCCAGTATGGAATATATTTAATCAACTGCTAAAAGAATTCTTGCCTATAAGGAATATTTACTCTGTGACAAGAAAATGACATTCTCTATATGTTCTAAAACCTTTAAATCATAGTCTAGAGCTGAGGTCACCATCTGGTTGATCATGATCAACTGGTCGACCCTGGAGTCTCTGCCAGTCCATTGCAATCTCCGGCCGCTAAAAGTCCAGCAGTGCAATGGGGCTAAGACAGGCTCCTTGCCTGCCCTGGCCATGTTCTGCTCCTGGAAGCCCTTCTGCCCCAGCCCGCAGCACCCTCCTGCACCCAAACTCCCTCCCAGAACCCATACCCCCTCCTGCACCCAAACTCCCTCCAAGAGTCCACACCCAGCACCCCCTCCTGCATCCCAACACTCTGCCCCAGCCCAGAGCCCTGTCCCGCACCCAAACCAGGGCCATCCGGGGGGGTGGGGGCAAGTGGGGCAATTTGCCCAAGGCCCTGCAGGGGCCCCCATGAGAATATAGTATTCTATACTATTGCAACTTTTTTTTTATGGAAGGGGCCCCTGAAATTGCTTTGCCCCAGTCCCCCTGAATCCTCTGGCTGGCCCTGACCCAAACTCCCTCTCACAGCTTGATCCCCTCAGCCCCTCCTGCACCTCTGCCCCAGGCTCAGCCTGGAGTCCTCTCCCACACTCTGAACCCCTCAGCCCCAGCCCAGAGTCCGCACCCCCTCCCACACCCCAACCCCTTTCTCCATCCTGGTGAAAGTGAGTGAGGATGTGGGACAGTGAGTGATGGGAGGGGGGTGCAATGAGCAGGGTGGGGCCTAGGGGAAGGGATGGGATAGATCCTGGGTTGCACTTAAATTCAAAAAGTGATCCTGTGCATAAAAAGGTTGGAGACCACTGGTCTAGAGAAAAAAAGTCTAAAATAAAAACAACAAATGAAGAATGGAGGAGAAGTGAAAAAATTATAATAAAAGGCAAAAGCATAGGAACTATGCTCACAACATTTTTTGTTTTTACTATAAAGACCTGTAATTAATGAACATGCTGGCTTATTACTAGAATTTTTCCCCCTTGCTCTCTGCTGAGCTGAGGGAAAAGCAATGGAGACTGTAGAGCACTGTGTTGCCCTGCTGAATCGCCAGTATGCAGGAAAAAGGAAACAATATTCTCAGATCAAAGGGGATTATTATGCTTGGGACAGAGCCACAGGCTTCCTGAGAGCCAGAACAGGAGAGAGACAGCTGGGCAACAAGTGGCAAAGAGGCAAGTTGAGCTCTTGTTCCTGGCAGGTAGCTAATAGCAGCCAGCTGTAGGCAGGAGTACAGCAGTATTGCCAACCCCACAGGTCGACCCAAAAATATCATGAGTTTTTTTCTAAGAAAATCTTAGGTTGTGTTTTTAGTCAGTGTTTTGATTTTTGAACTCCCCTTCCCTATCCGCAACCTGTGAGACAATTAGTGTTGCCCACTAGAACTAAATAAGGTGATTTTGGCATTTGCTGCAGGATGCCAAGGCAATACTGATACAGTGCACAGGGTTTACAATGACACTCTGCTACCTTCATAATCCTGGCCTGGATGGCCTCCGGAATCCTAAGGGCTGGGCTGGGGAGTCATTTAATAGTTTGGCCTAGGATAGTTACATCTTTTGATGCTAGCCCAGCTCTGAAGGCAGAGCCACCGCCAGCAGCAGTGTGGAAATAACGGTGGCATGGTATGGTGCTGCCTTCAGAGGTGGTTGCCTGGGCCGCAGCTGCCACTCTCTGGCTACCCAATTCTGAAGTTAGCACAGAAGTAAGGGTGACAGTACCGTGATGCCCCTAAAATAACCTTGTGACTCCCTGCAATTCCCTTTTGAGTCAGGACCCCCAATTTGAGAAATGCTGGTCTCCTCTATGAACTCTGTAAAAGCACACGAAAGACCAGATTTCATGGGTGGAGACCAGATTTTACAGTCCTTGATGAATTTTTCATGGTTGTGAATTTGGTAGGGCCCTATCCATGCCTAATGGGCAGCACGGAAAAAAGTGCAAAGACCGTTGTGGGAGAAGAGGGGACACATGTACATAGGTACACACACAGACTAAAGCTTTGGTGGGGTGGAGGAAGCAAGTGAAAGTCAGTTGAATTTGGGGGTTAAGCCAATGAATAAGCACACTAACCTTTCCCCAAATCCTCAGGCTGGCCCTGTGTTTGTGATCATAATCACCAGGAGTCCTCCTGCAACTCTGAACTGTGGCTAAAAGACTTGTATTGTAGGCTCACCCCAAACGCTAAGAATGGCTTTGGGTGGAGCTGTCACAGAAATACTGACAAACAGCAAATCATCATCTTGATTGATTGTTAGCGACTGACAGATCTTCAGTACAGGGTCACTGAAATGACTGGGACCCTGCGCTGCCCAGGGATGATTTTTGATGCCTGTCGGTTTATGGTATGTGCTTGTTTGGGTCGATGAGTGGGTCTGTGTGCGTGTGCATTGTACGGGGGTGTGCACACAGGGGCTGGAGGGATGCGGGTGCAAAGGGGGGTAGGAGGATGCGAGGGGTAAAAAGGTAGATGGGGGCACGTGGGTGGGGAGGGAGGATGTCGGTGTGTAAGGGGGTGCATGGGGAGGGAACGGGGCGTGGGGGGCAGGAATGGGGCAAGGCCGGGGAAAGGGAGGAGGCGGTGGGTGTCCAGCAGTGGGTGCTCGGATCTGAGGCGGGAGGGACGTTTCCCCCCGGCCCGGGAAGGAAGGAAGGGAGGTAGGTGGGCGGGCAGGAGGCTCGGGGGGCCGGACGGGGCGGAGCTCTGGGGGTCCCGGCGGCGGCAGCTTCCCCGCGCGGTCCCGCCCCGCGGCCTGCGCGAGTCTGGTCTGCTGCAGCGCCGAGGGCGGGGCCGGGGCGCCAGAGGCCCGCTCTCCTCGCCCGGGCGTACGGGACGGGGCCGCTGGGGCCGGGGCTGGAGCTGGACTGGGACGTATCCAGGAGCCTGCAGGCGGGCCCTACTCGCCGCCGCCCTCCTCCTGCTCACGCTGCCTGGAGCCGCGACAACCCGGGCTTCGAGCCGGAGGAGGCGGCGCGGCGGGTCCGGTCTTGCAGATGGAGAGACGTGGAGTGGGGCAGCCGCGGGCCGCTCCTCCCCGGCGCCCAACAACGCCCGGGCCCCGGCCGGGAGCCTGACAGCGGCCGGCGGCGGCGGAGGCGTGGGGAGCGCAGCGGGGGGCGGCTCCGTTGTCCCAGCCGCCGCCGGGGGGACCCGCTGCCCCATCCTCCCCGACGGGGCCCCTCCGCCCATCGACCGCCGCCAAGAGATGCGCGCCGCTTGCGGAGTAGGAGCCAGTCCGCTCTACGTCACCCCCCCCGGGTCTCTGTCCCGTGGGCTGGGCCCCCCAGGTTCTGCCCCCTCCTCCTGCCCCGTGGGCTGAGACCCCCCCCCAAGTTCTGCCCCCCTCCTCCTGCCCTGTGGCCTGCCCCTTCCGTGTTCTGCCCCCTCCTCCTGCCCCGTCGGTAGGCCCTCACCCCATGTTCTGCGCCCTTCCTGCCCCGTGGGCTGAGACCCCCCCAGCTTCCTTACATTCAGTCCCTAAGCCCTCCCACCTAGTCACTCCCCTGCTTCGAGTTCTTGCCCCTTGTCCTTGCCATTTGGAATCTGTATTCCGTTCCCCCAAGCTCTGTAGAACTCAGGCTCTTTCCTCTTTTAGACCCTTTCACGCTCATGTTGACCTCCTCTCCCCCCCCCCCCACTCATACTTCTGTTTACAACCTCAGCCCCTTATTTTAAACTGCTCCAGCTCTTTGCCTTTCTTGCTTGTGCTGCTCCTCCCAGGTTGTCAGTTGCAGGTGGGGTGACCAGACAGCAAATGTGAAAAATCGGGACAAGGGGTGAGGGGTAATTGTAGCCTATATAAGAAAAAGACCCAAAAATCGGGACATCTGGTCACCCTAGTTGCAGGGGATGCTTTGTAGGGTAGAGATCACACTGAGGAAAGGTAGGTCAGGCTGCATCCAGAATTTGCAACTGTGTATGTGACCTTTTCTGGAGGCACAGAGCCCTCTATCTTGACGCCAAATCTCTGAGTGACCTTAGGCCAAGTCCTTTTGTGTCTTTGCCTCAGGCTCCCCCTCTATATAATCAGATTGATGGGCACTTACCAGACAGAGATGATGTTGGGATTAATTATCTTTTTGTACAGTCCTTTGAAGTGTTGTCTAGCTGCCAAGTTTTGTCATTGGTTGCCAGAGTAAAAGGCACTGTTGATACACAGTTGGCTTATATACACCACCTATTTGTTACAGTAGTCTCAGTGGCCCACCGTAGTCCTATTGCTAAGAAAAATTGACATTGCAGAGATGCTCACTGGGGTCCAGTTTTGTGGGGTCCAAGGCCTGGGCAAATGCCCCACACTGTTTTTCTTTTTTGTTTTTTACAGTTGCATAATGTCAATATTCGTAAAAATTAAAAGGCTTCGGTATTTGACAGGATTTTTCTTCATTTCAAAGAAAATCTTTGTAATGGTGAATGGAGTGAACCACTTTTTCCATAAAGTTTGCAGCTAGATGGATAATCTGAACTGGTGCAAACTGGCAGTGAACAGATCTATCAAACTGTATTCAGTTTCAGGCCTGTGGTTTGCAAATTGGACAGTTCCTTGTCCTTTTATCAATGACATCCCAAAAAATTGGTTGATGTAAAAATATTCTGTGAATTGAGCAATCTCATGTCAAAATAAATGCACTGTATTTTTTATATATGTTCCATTCTATGCATCCGAAGAAGTGGGCTGTAGGCCAAGAAAGCTTATGCACAAATAAAATTGTTAGTCTCTAAGGTGCCACAAATACTCCTGTTCTTTTTGCGGATATAGACTAACACGGCTGCTACTCTGAAACTTGTATTTTTTTTATTTATTTGAATGTGAAAGTTAAAGTGCACTGTTTCAGGTATGTAACATGCACGCTCTGCATCAGTTTTTGTGAAAGATTACACAATGAAATAAGTTCCTGTTTTGTGGTGTGAGATTGAAAAGTGAACAGTAGTGCTTGATTACTGTATATAAAAATAATTATTGTTGTCTGATGGGTTTATAGCCTTTAACATTGTTCCTTGCGTGTAATCTGTTATCTGTGTGTGCGTAGCTAGTGCTTGGAAAAGGAGCTGGCTTGACAGATGTAGAGAGTGAAGTCCTTTTTTAAAAAGAGAAACAGGTACAGCCTAGACAACTGTAATAAGTGTCCCATACTCCCATTCCGCCATATTTGTCAACATTTAAAACAATTGCGTGAACATGACTGTAAGCACTTGAATTAGATGGCACAATACTAACCATGACTTCGATGATCACAATGTGTTATCTAATTTAATACTGTTGGGTCAATTGTGGTATGTGAAACAGTATTGAAAACAGTCAAGACTGCACTAGTATGACCAATGCTAGCATTAGAACAGTTTTCAATATTAGTTTGTAGAATCTGTTGATGAAAGTGATTGACTATACAAAAACCCAGCTTTTGTCCCTAACTAGCTGAAAAAGACATTTTAGTCCTCTGCTAGTCCTCTGAACTATCCGATTATCTTAATACAATTTTTTAATGATTGACCACTCCACGCTGGGGAAGGAAGACTTTGCCTGCTGGCCAGTTCGAACTTTGTCAGTGTATGCCCTCAGGAAATCTGTTTTTTAAAATATGCAATAATCCTACTGTACTACAGTTGAATTGGTTTTAGAACAAATGGGAATATTTTTTTGGACAAGTCCTTCCACTGACTTGTACCACAGGGAGCTGGGCCTGAAGTGAAATTAGCATTTTATGAGAGTAAGAAGTTGTCACGAGAAGAAACAGCGAGATATGGTTCTGTCAGCCAGGGTGTCAGGGAGATCAGTCTAACACAATTTTCTCAGGCAAAATAAGCGGTTGGAAGGTGGTGCGCCTCAGTCATTTAAAATTTGCTTTTTTCTGTGGTGCAGGCCCACCTTGAATCACGTGATCCTCTTGGTGTGATGCTCCAGCATGCAGTCTACTGGTGCCTGATTTAGTTCTTTTTATGCTATTGGGTGTGATGTCGCTAGTAAAGTGCATGCTTTGTGGAAACTGGTGGGCCTACATTTTATGGGTTTACACGATAAGAAAATAAAAGGTAAAATTTTAAATTACTAGTGTGCTTAATATGTCCTCTGGCTGCTTGGGGCATTCCGCATATACGGATAGTGTTTTACTTAAATGTACATGTCCCTTTTGGAAGTAAAATGGTTTTGTTTGACCAAGTCTGAAATGTTAAGGTACAGATTGAAGGATGTTTACTACATATGAACTGAACATCTTTATATCAAGGCCCAGTGAAATTCACTGCAGCATAACTTAAGGAACTATTCAGTCTAGAATTGGAAAACCACACACTTATTTTTGAAGTTTCATGGAGAACAGGGATGTCACTGAAGAATGGAAAATGTAGTACTTACCTTGTGTTAAAAGGTTTTGTATGTTCAAATATGAAGTCAGTTATGCTTCAAAAGCATTTAGTCTGTTTTAAGTGTTGGTACACGCAAACCAGAGTATTAGATTAAGAAGATTCTCTGCAGTATCTGATGCACTGTTAGAGTAAATAAACTGGTAACCGGAGCACAGAAGGTAATAAGTAGGGGCCTACCAAATTCATGGCCGTAAAAAAAATGTCATGAACTGTAAAATTGGTGCTTCCCCCCCAGCCCTTGCTACCCTGAAATCTGGTCTTTTGTGTGCTTTTACCCTATAATATACAGATTTCATGGGGGAGACCAGTGTTTCTCAAACTGGGGGTCCTGACCCAAAAGGGAGTTGCAGGAGGGTCATGGTATTGCCACCTTACTTCTGTGCTGACTTCGGAGTTGGGTGGCTGGAGAGTGGTGGCTGTTGGCTGGGCACCCAGCTCTGAAGGCAGCGCCCTGCCAGCAGCAGTGAAGAAGTAAGGGTGGCAATACCATACCATGCCACCCTTACTTCTGTGCTGCTGTCTTCAGAGCTGAGCGGCCGGAGAGTGGCAGCTGCTGACTGAGAGCCCTGCTCTGCAGGCTGCTGTGCAAAAGTGAAGGTGGCAATACCATACCATGCCATCCTTACTTCTGCGGTCCTTGCTGGCCATGACTCTGCCTTCAGAGCTGGGCCCCCAGACAGCAGCTGCTGCTCTCCAGCTGCTCAGCTCTGTAGGCAGTACTTCTGCCAGCAGCAGCACAGAAGGAAGGGTAGCAGTATCGCAACCTCCCCCGACACACAATAACCTTGCCCCCCCCCCCCCCAACAACTCCTTTTTGGGTCAGGACCCCTACAATTACAACGCTGTGAAACTTCAGATTTAAAAAGTTGAAATCATGAAATTTACTATTTTAAAAATCCTGTGATCATGAAATTGACCAAAATGGACTGTGAATTTATTAGGGCCCTAGTGACAAGTAGTAGTCATAATGAGTTAAGAACAGAATGACCATGCTGGCTCAAACCAATGATCTGTCTACCCCAGGGGTTCTCAAACTTCATTGCACCCCGACCCTCTTCTGACAAAAAAAAATTACTACATGACCCCAGATTGGGGACAGAAGCTTGAGCACTGCCATCCTGGGGCAGCCAAAACCTGAGCCCTGGGCGGCAGGGTGAGTAGAGGGGCAAAGCTGAAACCCAAAGGCTTTAGTCCCAAGCGGGGAGCCTGTAGCCTGAGCCCTGCCGCCCAGGGCTGAAGCCCTTGGGCTTTGGCCCTCAGCAAGTCTACAGCAATCCCTGGTGACCCCATTTAAACAGGGTTGCAACACACTTTGGAGTTCTGACCTACAGTTTGAGAACCGCTGGTCTAGCCCAATATCCTGTCTATGACTGGCTAGGGCTAGATGCGTCAGCGGGAAGAAACAGAACAGGGCAATTATCAAATCCTCCATCCCCAGCTTCTGGCAGTTGGAGGTTTAGGGACAACTGGAGTATGGGGTTGTGTTTCTGACCATATTGGCTAATAGCCACTGACAGACATATCCTCCATAAAGTTATCCATTTCATTTTTGAACCTGGTCTTTTGACCTTCACAACATCCCCTAGCAACAAGTACCATAGGTTAATTGTGCCTTTGTAAAGAAGTACTTTCTTATGTTTGTTTTAAACCTGCTGCCTGTTAATTTCAACAGGCGACCCCTTGCTCTTGTGTTATGTGAAGGTGTAAATAACACTTCCCTATTCACTGTCTCCACACCATTCATGATTTTATCATATTGCCCCTTAGTTGTCTCTTTTCTAAGCTGAAAAGTCCCAGCTTAATCACTTCTTTATCACTCCTTGTATTGAAGCTGTTCCATACCCCTAATCACTTTTGTTGCCCTTCTCTGTACCCTTTCCAATTCTAATATCTCTCTTTTGAGATGGGACGACCACAACTGCACCAAATATTCAAGATGTAGGTGTGTCATGGATTTATATAATGCCATTATCACATTTTCTGTCTTATTGTCGATCCCTTTCCTTATCGTTCCCAACATTGTTAGCTTTTTTGACTGTCGCTGCACATGGAGCAGATGTTTTCAGAGACATGACACACCTACATCTTGAATATTTGGTGCAGTTGTGTCATCCCATCTCAAAAGAGAGATATTAGAATTGGAAAGGGTACAGAGAAGGGCTTGTTTTGTTTTTTTAATTGTGTTTTTAAACAACTTAAGGGTGCTTACAGTTTTGGAGGTACCTTTCTGTTTATAAATCCAAATATATACAAGCTATTGAAAAATAAAAGGAAATATAGGAATGTCTTAAATAGATAGGTAAGGTAAGGGTTAAGTTTCTTTTACCTGGAAAGGGTAACCAAACACCTGACCGGAGGACCAATCAGAGAACTGGATTGTTTAAAGTCAGGGGCGGGAATTTGGATACTCGGGGTCTTTTTTGTTTTCTCGGCTGTGAGTAAACAAGGTTTCCTCCTAACTCCTTCTTATTTCCATATTATACCAAAAGTCTGTGAGTACAAAGGAACCCAAAGCAATTCGGCTATGAGGAACTTTGGGTTGTACAATAGATGTGGAGGCTGTGTCTTTTGTTGTTTGCTCGGCTGTGAGTTAACAAGCTTCCTCCTAAACTGCATCTTATCTCATGTCTCCTACACTCTGTGAGTACAAGAACCCCCAGCAATTCGGCTATGAGGAGCTTTGGGTGTATTTACATGTATGTGGATTGGTTGACTGGTTTAATCGGGCTATCTTTTAAATCAGCTGTTCTTCATATTTTCTTATAAGCAAGAGCCTTGTATTGAGTTTCTTAATGCAAGATTATTTTTTTATATTTCTTTCTTTTTATTATAAAACTTTCTTTTAAACGTGTGCAAGTTTCTTTCCTAGGGAGGCAAAGGGAAGGAACAGCCAGGTGTGGCTATTTTCCTATTTGCTTTCAGGGAAAGAGCGCTACGGGAAAGAGAAAAGAATAACCTCTGTATCAGGTACCTGTCTCCTCACGGGAAGGAGGACGGGAAAGGCAAAGCAGCTGTTGGCATTTGCACTTCATTGTCCTGAGGGTAGAGAACGCTTATCTCTTGGGAGAAGCAAGAAACGGTTTCGTAATACTCACAGGCTAGACCAAGAGGCAAGCCTGGGAAGGAGGGGGGAAGGGTTTTCTCCCCTGCTTTAGCATCCAAGGGATTTGGAATCTGGGTGTCCCCCCAAGGAGGTTGGGGACACCAGAGAGAGGAAAGGGGGGATCAGGCCCCATCAATTCTGATCTGGTGGCAGCGAGAATATCCAAGCTGGTAGTGAGCTTGGGGGGTTTCAGGTAAGCCCCAGATTTTGGACGCAAAAGTCCAGGTTTTGGGACAGGACCGATTGTGGACGCTAAAGTTCAGGTCTGGGACTGGGAGGCAATATTACCACAGGTGAGCAGCAGGTGGGATATAAAAATCATAAGCCAAGCTACATTAATAGTCTTTTTCCTGCTAGGGATTAGCAGTGAGGAAGACATTGATTTTAAAGTGCAGACAGAGATTTTTTTTCCCTGCCTGTTTCAGCAAGTTCGCATTTTAGTAAGGCTCATTCACACAACCATTAAGGCTAGTGGGTAAACAATAGCATTCCTTGAGAGTGCTGCTAGCATCACACACAGTAGCAGTGAGAAAAGATTGGTTTTAAAGTTACTAGAGAAAAAAATTTTTTCCTGCTTGCTTTTAGCAGCTTGCATTTTTTTTTCTGCTTGCTCTTAGCAGCTTGCTTTGTTAGCAAGTCATAAGAAACCATTAACGGTCGTTGGTGAAACAATAGCACTCCCTTTGCGAGTCAACTATCCCAGCCAGCAAACGCACACAGGTGAATACAGTTGCTTTTTTAGGCAATTGACCAATCAAACAGAGCTACACGCAAGTCAAAGCAGTTGCTAGGCAAATCTCAGGAGGCAGAAAGCTGGCAATTCAGGCAACAACCACCAAAAGACACAGCCATCCACATCTATTTGTACAACCCAAAGTTCCTGCATAGCCGAATTGCTTGGGTGTCCTTTGTACTCACAGACTTTTGTATAATTTGGAAATAAGGAGGGTAGGAGGAAACCTTGTTTACTCACAGCCAAAACAAAAAAGACCCCGAGTATCCAAATTCCCGCCCTGACTTTAAACAATCCAGTTCTCTGATTGGTCCTCTGGTCAGGTGTTTGGTTACCCTTTCCAGGTAAAAGAAACTTAACCCTTACCTTACCTATCTATTTATGACAAGGAAAACCTGTGTGGCTCAAATAAATTCAATTTATTCTGTGCACAGATTTTTAATATGAGATGAAGTTTCTTTTGTTTTGTAGTTCCCTTTAATCACCACATTGTGACACCTCATCTGAATTCTTGTAATCTATGGATATGCCTTGCAGACAAATAAAAGAGAGTGGGAAAGAGAAGTGTTAGTTTATGGATTTGATAAAAATTTGATAAAGTGAATAGTATCTCACTTCAGCATGGATCAAAAGTTCATCAATAACTTTGTATGTCAGTAATGGGATGCTGAAAATGGTAAATTATAGCTAGAATTGAGATAATTTTGATGGTCCAGAGATAATTCCAGTCAAATCTTTATATTAAAATGACTCCCTGAACCTACAGTATTCTTGATTATCTAGAATAATGTTTCTAAGCCTGGGGGTGGTTGTGGGACAAGTTTGTGGGGGTCGCAAGCAGGGCCAGCGTTAGGGGGTAGGAAGCAGGGCAATTGAGTGGGGCTCTGTGTCACCAAGGGCCCTGTAAAATTAATGTACATGTTTCAGCCATGAGCATAAGGTAGGGGTGTGCAATTTTTTCTGGTGGGGGGTGGTCACGTATTTTTTTGTAAGTCCAAAGTGGTTCGCCAGCACAAAAAGGTTAAGAAACACTGATCTAAAATAATATACTAGTATAAAGGTAAAGTGGCTACATCAGTCCTAAAATCTTAGGCACTAAAAGAAATATAATGGCCGATAGAATCTGGATTTACTTTATTGGTGAGCCTACTCCATGTACTTCTGAGCTGGATTTTTCAGAGCTGTAATTTTCTGCTCCGTGCTGACTTACAATATTTCTCTAATATGACAGAATTTCAGTTCGCAAATATTTTGCTTGCTACATTTCTTATTGGTGACTAATGTACTGACAACTAGTACTTGGCATTCTTGGGCATTTTATATGGTAAACTGCAGCAGCACTTATCTGTAAATTTTTCAGCCTTGGCTTTGAAGAACAAAGTAAAAAACAAAACAAAACCAAAAACCTAGTTTCATTCTGGTAGAACTAACTCCACCTTTTTATTAATGTATATTAATGAAGGGTTGTTAAAGACTGAAAACTGAGAGGAAAGCTTATGCTAAAGTTATTACTCACTGTGCTGAAATGTCTTTTCCTATTTGGCTTTGTGGCTAGGTAATGTCTTGAATTAGTGTGCTTTAATGGTTTCTAAAAATATTTACTCTGTTAATGCGTTTGGAATGAACCTTAGCATTGCATGCAGATGGAAGATCGTAGCTTTTATCATCTTTCTCTTTGCTGGGTGAAGCTCCCTTTCAACAGCTGGATCATTCAGATTTTACTCTTTGCAACAGCTGGGATTAAATTTTTGCTTCATAGTCTAGTTTACATTTGTTTTAATTTTCCATTGTTGCTGTTAAATTTGATTCCAAATTACTGTGATATCTCTAACATAAAACTTTTTTCTCAGAGATTTTCAGATAATTTTATTTCCGTCCACTAGTGAGCTAAAGTGAATTTTTAAGGCTGGTTACTTAAAGTACCTGAAAACTGAGAATGACGACTGTTTGGCTTTGCAGGAACAAATTTGAGTTGTTGTTTTCCCCTATCCTTTTCTCTCTGTCCTCCTTTAAACTTAGGTCATATTGGCTTTTAGGTTAAACAACAGTTGGCTGGAGGTAGCAATTCTGAATTGAACATCAACAGCTGTTCCAAGCTTCTCTCTGTTCCTTATTACTTTCCTGTTGTTAATATGATGATTGCTAATGCATTCTGTCCTGATAACGTTCAACAATTGACGTTCTGGTGACACTGTTTTTTAAAATTTCCTTTGTTTTCTGATCCCCTTCGGGAAAGTATAGCAAGGCTGAGGGCTTGTCTACACTGGCAATTTACAGCGCTGCAACTTTCTCACTCAGGGGTGTGGAAAAAACATACCCCAAGCGCAGCAGATTTCAGCGCTGTAAAGCGTCACTGTTGGCAGTGCACCAACGCTGGGAGCTACACCTCTCGTGAAGATGGCTTTTCTGCTGCGATCACACAAGCCACGTTAAAGCGCTGCCATGTAGACTAGCCCTCAGTTAGGGACTCTTGCATTGAATGCTAAAGCTTCTTAGGCAAGCTAGTGTCATAAACCCAATATTGGACCTCGATTCTTCAGCTAGTACAAATGCACAGATTCCCATGGAAACTGTAGATATGGAGAAGATTTTTGGCTCTGGAAAAGTGGAACAACAGTGTTTAAAACATTAATAGATGTCCTAACAACAGTTCCTTCTTGCACTGAAAAATAAGAAATATAGAAAGCCTTACAGAAGCCTTTACTGCAGTGGTCCCCAAACTTTTTCCTTCACATACCCCCTTACCAGTTTCTCTACATCCTTTCTATGCAGCAGTGACAAAAATTGGACACAGTACTCCAACTGAGGCCTGATCAGTGCCGAGCAGAGTCATACTATCACTTCCCATGACTTACATGCTATACCTCTGTTAATGCAGCCCAAAACTGCCTTTGCTTTTTTTGCAACAGCATTGCATTGTTGACTTATATTGAGTTTGTGATCCTCCACAACTCCCAGATCCTTCTCAGCAGTGCTGCTGCCAAGCCAGTTATCACATTTTCTACTTGTAAATTTGACTTTTGTTCCCAAGTATAGCACCTTACGTTTGTCTTTGTTTAATTTTATTTTGTTGTCTATAGCCCAGTTCTCCAGTTTATCAAGATCCCTTTGAATTTGAGTTCTATCCTTCAAAAGTGTTTGCAACCCCCCTAGCTTTGTGTTTTCTGCACATTTGATCAGTATTCCAATATCCAGGTAATTTAATAAAGATGTTAAATTAACTGGGTCCAGAACAGATCTCTGTGGAACCCCACTTGAGACCTCCTTCCAATTTGACATCATAACATTAATAGTTACTCTTTATTTGCTGCCGTTTAACCCGTTATGTATCTACTTATGTATCTGCCAAGCCCACATTTCTCCAGTTTAAAATCTTATAGAAGAATATGCAGCAAAAATTGTGTCATGGTTTGTGTCATGACAAAACTTGTGCATCCTTTGCCTCAGTTATATCTGTAATGTGACTAAATGTGTGATGCCTTATGTGGATTTATATAAATATTTCTTTTTAAAGGTCTGTGGGGTACAAGATTGATGGAAGAAAACACTAGCAGAGAGAGATACCTGAAAAGTGTTTTACGAGAACTGATCACATATGTGATTTTCCTTGTGGTCTTGTGTGTCTGTAAGTACCATTTTCCATTAATTTTCAAATTTCTATACTAATTGCTGTGACCCAAGAGTGAACAGTGAGGGTTTTTCCCCAGTGGTAGGCGTGTTTTCTAGTCATTAGGCCACGAGGCTGGTATTTAGGATACTTGGATTCCGTTTCTAATTCTGCCATTGGCTTCTTGTGTGAGCTTGGAAAAAATCATTTCAAACTGTTTGCCTCAATTTTCCCACCTTCAAAATAGACTAATAATACCTTCCTTTTTAAAAAGTGGGAACTTTGGTAATAGTTATGATTCCTGTGTGTGCCTCAGTTTTGTATTGCTACATGGATATAAGGGTTAAAATGCTGCTCTTGAGAGAGAATGGGAGATGTGAGGCATTAGGTCATGTAACTGGGCTGTCATGAATGCATCCTTAAAGGACTGGCTGAAACTGACCCATATCAATGGAGGATCCAGAAAGACAATGGGAGCCCCAAGAACTGACCAGTTGCCACCTATCCACAGGAAACTCTGTTGGGCAGAACATGTGAACTCAGCCTGCGTCTGCAGGACGAAGTCAATGGACCAAAAGGTGACAGGAGGTTAGGGTAGGAGCAGGTCTTTGGGAGAGAAACAGCAGCTCTCACCTAGGACTGAGACAGGGATAGAAACAGACAGCAGTATGGTTCCCAGGAACCCTGGTTTGGCCAGTATGGATTATGTCTTAAGCATTGCTTGTCTGTGCTAACAAAGGACTTCCTACTGATGAATTTCAGTTGACTAATAAACCCTACTCTGTTTTGAAAAGGCTGGCTGATGTCCCTGAAAATAGTTGCTGAGGTGTATCGATCCCTGAAGAGGGCAAAAAGTCTGAACAGAGGTCTGTCTCACGGTGTGAAATAGGAGTTCTGCAGGCTCATGGCAGGTCTACGCTACATAATTACTTTGATATAACTACATTATGCAGGGGTCTGAAAAATCCACACCCGAGTGATGTTGTTATACCAACCTAAGTGCCAGTGGGAGAGCTTCGTCCGCCGACATAGCTACCAAGTCTTGTAGAGGTGGATTAACTGTGCTGATGGGTGAATGCTCTCCTCCTTCCTACAGTGTCTTCATTAAAGTGCTACAGTGACACAGCTGCATCAGTACAGCTGTGCCCATGCAGTGTTTTAAGTGTTAACCTTCCCTCAGTCCTAAAGGCATTGAGGTCATGTGGCCTACCCTTGTGAAAGAATTGGCGCCCCTTTCAGGTTCTGGCACGCTGAAAGAGTTCCTCCAAGGGACTGTTTAAAAGCTGGTACATAGCAGAAATCCTGTGTATCTGACGCCAGCGAATAGTGAAAGGCATGAGCTATTGACCACAGTCAAAAATTAAAGTTTAGAAATTGTCTGAAAAGGTATGATTTTTATCAACTGAGACACCACCAGATATCATTAGGCGTAAAAGTTCCTGTAGTGGTTGAAAGACTGGCAGTGGTAGCTTCTTTAACATTTTTGACTCTCCATGTGCACATAACACTGAGTGTCCTAAAGAGGCTTGCAGCCTCATGCATGCTAATAGTTTACCCAAGATTTACATCTGTGTATGTGGTACTAAACATTGGCACAAGATAGTGAGTAGATGCTCAGATATCAGTCTTATTTATAGGGGAGTTTACCTTTTACATAAAAGTAAAGGTAAAGAAATCCAAAGAGGCAGATACTGGAATTTCTAATACACGATGGACAAGGTGGGTGAGGTAATGTCTTTTATTGGGCCAACTTCTGTTGGTGAGAGAGACAAGCTTTTGAGCTTACAAAAAGCTGCTCTTCAGGTCCTCTTCAGCTCTGTGTAAACTTGAAAACTTCTCTCTCACTAACAGAAGTTGTTGCAGTAAACGATGTTACCTCACCCACATTGTCTCTCTTGTCTGGAACCAACATGGTGTCACAGTTATCACAGGTCCGGTGCTTTCATACGGCTCTGTAACTGTTCCAGGGAGGACCCCTTTAGAGTGTTAACCTCCCTTTGGGTTACACTCACTGGGGTATGTCCCTTGGCTTCAGTTTCTCCTAGGACCACACTTCTAAGCATTCAGCATGCCTGTCTCACTTTGAGAGCTCCCCTTAGTGGAGCCACATGAACTGGACCCTGGGGCAGACTTGCACAGCCAAAGGGAGAAATGCAACCCCGACCTCTTTAGTCTAGCGTGACTCTCAGACAGCGCTGTAAAACGGAAAAATTTGTAAAATTTCTGGAATACCGCATAAGCAGTTCTTCAATTAGCATAGAGAGTGGAAAAGTTGCAGCCAAGTCCAACTGAGTCTGACTAGAGCCCAGGGCCCTCTTCCAACCCCCAGTCCGCAAGTGCCCCTACTTCCAGCAGACCACACTTAACTAACTCTTCAGTCCTTTGTTCATCTTACCAGGCAGACAATGTCACCTGACCATCCACCTTAGCTCTTTGTTCTCCAGCTGATCCGAACTGGCTTGCTTCCTGCAGGGGGTGGGGGGGACAGCAGTCCATGGTCATTATTTGCTAGACACCCAGATATCCATGTCATTGTCTTCTGGGTTCTCTGGGGGGTGGGGCGCAAATGAGGGGGACAGGCAGCTAGACAACAGTGACGCTATGATCTCTGCAAATAGTAATCACCCTTTCCCCACCACCTGATTAAACATACAGCATCCAAAGTGCTATGAGAAATTCCCTCTTTATGTGCATTGTTATAGCCATGTGTGATGATGTATCTCACACACACACAGATCATCTTATTTCCTTTTAGTGGTTGTCCCTTGGGGGAAGATTAATGTGTGTGCAACGCAGGACCGGCGCTAGGATTTTGAGTGCCCTAGGCAGACGGCAATTTTGCCGCCCCCCACGCTGGTCCCGGCTCCGGTGGAGCTGCCGCAGTGGTGCCTGCGGGCGGTCCACCAGAGTCGCCCGAGCAGCCGACCATTCGCAGACACCACTACGGCAGCTCCACGGGAGCTGCCTGCCGCCCCCTCCGGCGGCACCCTGACCCAGGGAAACCCTGGGCTGAAGGCTGTGACGGCGGCACCCTGACCCAGGTTTAGAGCACCTCCACGGCAGCCAGCAGCCCAGGGTTTCCCTGGGCCAGGGGACCCCTTGGGCTGCCCGGCTGCGGCGGCGGCTCGCTGACCCCGGGGGCGGGGGCGCCCTGGGCTGCGGGCTGCTGGTTGGCGGCGCACTGACCCCAGGGGCTTCTGATGCCGGGGGGGCGCCCTGGGCTCCCGGCTGTGGCGGCGGCGCACTGACCCCAGGGGTTCCCTGACCCCGGGGGGGCGCCCATGGGCTGCGGCGGCAGCTCCCTGACCCCGGGAGGGCGCCCTGGGCTGCCAGGCTGCGGCGGCGGTGCACTGACCACAGGGGCGCGCTGACCCCGGGGGCTCCATGACCCCCCGGGGGGGAGGCGCCCTGGGCTGCCTGGCTGTGGCGGTGGTGCCCTGACCCGGGGGACACCTTGGGCTGCCGGCTGCAGGCAGCTGCTGCCGCCGGCAGCTCAGCCCCTCCAGCAGCAGTGGCTGCAACCATTTAAAAATTTTTTGGGGGGCGCCACTTTTTGGCGCCCCCAAATCTTGGCGCCCTAGGCAACCGCTTAGTTCGCCTAAATGGTTGCACCGGCCCTGGTGCAATGTAGGATATTTTAGAATCCTAGAACCATATTCAGAATACATACTGGGGGGTCTTCTACATTAGAATTTGTGCTGTTAGCATATTGTGCTTTTACAATGGAAGCATCAGAAGTAAAAACATTCCTTTATCTAAACACTGAAAGTGTTATAGATTTTTTTTTAACTTTTAACAAAAGTATTTTAGGTTTTTTATTAATACACCGTGATCTAGTTCGTAGAATAAACTCAAGTATAGATTCTTCTTAGTTATTGAGGCAAAATAACTTTAAGGATTTTCACACCTTCCTGGTACATATTTAGGCAGCTGACCAAGGTTGTGGGAAATAATATAAGTATGGTATTACATAGTGCCTGGAATTATTAGAGGTCTGAATATAATTTTTTTTAAATAAAACCTCTCCAAAAATAATCTTTTTAGAGTTTCATTTCTAATACTGTTGCACACAAAGTAGTTCATTCAAATATAGCATGTAAATTGGCTAAAATAGATACTTGGGTTTTCATATGATCTAGTGGTTCAAACATAATGCAGGGAAATGGTGGGTGGAGGTGTGGGGGGTCCTTGTTCTGCTCCAGACTTCAGCCTTGCAAAACAATCATGAAAATTTGCCAGCTTAAACATAAAAGCTATTCACGGACTTTCCTCATGATGGTGATGATAAAACAAATCTTTTACTTGCCTAGCAAAACAATTACTTGCTGCCGGTTAATATAATTTTGGAAAGCTGGCATTTTTTTTATGCTCTTTATTTTTAGCACTGGCAATAAATCCACAATTTAATATTTTCAGTGCCTCAAATAAAATGCCAATGAATTTTAAACTAAAATATAAAGTTGTAGCTTTGAGACCAAGTATGACTTCTTTATCTACTCTGGTATTTTCCTTAAATTTTTAATACCGCTAGTACCATACCATTAGTATGTAAGGTGAAGTAATGTAAACGTGGGACCAGCATTTGTATCACTGTGTCATCTAACCCTACTCAGAACTAGTCTAGATGATACAGTGGTAAAAACCACAGTGGACTTTCAATACTAGCACCAATGGAAATGCAACAGTTAGAGATTTAAAAAAAAAAAAAAAACAGAAAGAAAGAAATTTTAACTATGCTAGAACTGGATCTCCCAATGTGCTTGTGTTTATAGTTGTAGTGTTGATGCAGTCTTTACGTTGGGGGCCTAATTCTCTGTTGTGTCAGTCTTTTCTGGTGGCTGTGCCCTGTTCACTCCAACTGGAAAGATGCTACTATAGTATAAGCGAGGAGCCAAATCCTACCTTTCCTGATATGCCCTGCTATTAGATATCCTGTCCCTTTCCTCTATCTTCTCCTCATTTGAGCTTTTCTGGGGTTTTTTTGGCCTTCCTTGCCTCACCCTTGCACCTGCCTCATCCCTCCAGAATGGCACCTATGCTGCTGCTTGTGCACATGGCCCTGTTTTAAGGGAGTGAGGAGAAGCAGCAGATGCACTCTTAGGCCCTGATGCAGCGGTGCATTTAAGTGGGCTTAACTTTGTATATGAGTAATCCTATCCCTATGCAGCAAAGCATATCACTGCATGAGTAACTATGTGCTCAAGTGCTTTGCTGAATAGGGATGGGATTACTAAAATGCTTAAATACATTGTTGAATCAGGAATTTGGTCATTTTCAATGTCCGTTCCTAATGGTGCATAGGGGACGCAGTAGTCTGTGTGCAGCCAGTGACCATTGCCTCCCCTGTGAATAGTCTGCAATGTTAGGGAACACTGTAATCTGCTACTTTTACTGCACTTAGCATCTCCAGTATGGCTTGTAGGCATAGAGGGTAAAACTGACTAGGGTATCACTCTGTGTAGACGAGTGGACTCGCTCCTGCGGCACCTCCTGCTGGTCTCTGAGGGAATTAGCTCATTCCAGCCTCCGGAGCGCCCTCTGCAGGCCAGTGATCCACCTGTCCTCTGGCCCTGTATCCCTCCCTGGACCTCGGTGCCTCTTTAACTGGGGAGCTTCCTCCTGACAGTACCTCTCCGATCTGGGTCTCTCCCTTCCCAGGGGAACCCCCACCCTCTATCCCCACCTTGCCTCAGTAGCAGGCTACTGCCAGTCATTGTCTCGCCCCGCATCCTGGGGCAGACTGCAGTATCATCCTACTCATCACTGGCAAGGCTGGGTTTGGACCTGCTGCCTTGGCCTACCCCTGGGCTGCCCTCTGCAATCTCCAGTACTTGTTGCCTTCTGCTAGGCCACAGCCTGGGGCTTTCCAGGCTGGAGCTCCCCAGCTCCTCTGCCTTTCCCCAGCCCTGCTCCACTCAGGTACCCTGTCTTTAGCGCCCTGCAGCCAGGCCCTTCTCCCTCTACAGGCAGAGGGAGACTTTCTGTCTGCCCCTGGCTTCTCTGCCTTTCTTATAAGGCCCTGTTGCTCAGTTTGGGGCACGGCCCCAGCTGCAGCCACTTCCCCCAATCAGTCCAGTCTAAAAGCTGCTTTCTCCAGCCACAGCCCCCTCCCAGGGCTGTTTTTAACCCTTTAGGGCAGGAGCAGGGTCCACCCTGCTACACTCTGCTAGGGGAAAAATACAATGGGCAGGAGCCACAGCACAGCCTTACTATAGGGAAACACCAAATGTTCGAAGGTGACGGAACACAACTCCTGCAGTTGCTTAAGAAGTTTGGCAGTCTTTCAGCTGTTTTGTGCTATGCTAGTAGCAGAATCTGACTGAGCTAGCATATCCAGCATTGGAAGGATTAATCTGGTTCAAAGGAGATTATTCTAGTGGTGTAGGCCTGATTTAGAGACTCCTATGCCACTTCCATCCCTGCAGTGGACTGTTCTAACTTTTGACTAGGGATTGGTCCTGCATTCAGTGACCCCAGGATCAAAGATAGGGAAAAACTTGCCTTATGTTTTATCCTATTTAGAAATGTTAACATTTCTGTGTAAATTACAACTGGATGTTTTTGAGGGAACCAAGTTTAAAATGCTTATTTCTTTTTCTCCTCCCTACCAAAAAATGTCTCCTGCAGTGACTTATGGGATGGTGAGTTCCAGTATGTACTATTACACTAGGGTAATGTCACAGCTCTTCCTGGAAACACCTTTATCGAAAATGGAGAAAACCAATTTCAAAACCTTATCCACCATGGAGGACTTCTGGAAGGTGAAGGGAAAAAAATTATCTTATTGTCACTATAAATTCGTTATTTTTCCCCCTCTGGACTCACAACTTTAATCTGTAAATATCTCTTAAATTCGTCATCGTAATCAACAAATGCTCTTAGGTCTGGTCTCCACTTTTTTGTCAGTACTGTACAGCAATGTTGTACTGGGGTTGTAATAATTTTTTGTTGTTGTTGTTTGTAACTACATTTTTATTCTGGCAAAAGCTCTAGTGTAGACACAGTATACGCAGACTGCAATTAAGTGCTTTGCTACTGAAGCTTATTTTGTTCAGCAAACTGGAATAAGCTATATGAACAAAAACATTCTTTTGTCACTATAAGCTGCATCTATACTATAATACACCAGCAAATCTTTGTAGTGCAGACAAGGCCACAGTTACTAAATGCAATCCATTACAAGTATTGAATTTAGGAATCTAGATGTCACAATGGATTAACACTTGCTAGATTCACTTCTAGAACCTGGATTTAAATCTTAGTTCAGGTCACGAGAGAGAATATATTTGGTTCTGATATACTAATACAGTTACTTATCAGGCCTGGACATTACTGACCTAATAGGTGACACACCTGTAGAGTTGCTGAGGTGTGTTACATCAAGTGTTATTATTCGGAGTTCTGTTGATTTCATTGGTACAGTAGAACCTCAGAGTTACAAACTGACCGGTCAACCATACCCCTCATTTGGAACCAGAAGTATACAATCAGGCAGCAGCAGAGACGCAAAAAAAAACAAATACAGTACAGTACTGTGTTAAATGTAAACTACTAAAAAAGAGAAAGTTTAAAAAAGATTTGACAGGATAAGGAAATTGTTTATGTGCTTGTTTCATTTCAATTAAGATGCTGAAAGCATTTTTCTTCTGCATAATAATGTTTTAAAGATGTATTAAGTCAATGTTCAGTTGTAAACTTTTGAAAGAACAACCATAACGTTTTGTTCAGAGTTACGAACAACCTCCATTCCCATGATGTTCGTAACGCTGAGGTTTTACTGTACTACTTGCATTTCAGGCTAACTACATGCATAATTCTTTGCTGATTTGGGCCTTTGCTGATCATTGACCTTTCACTCCTTCTGAGCCATTATCAGTCCTGGTCCTGCAATGTGCTGGTGCAGTAGTCTTGCATTGACAGGGTGTGGATGTAGCAGTCTGCTCAAACACGACACAGTGCAAGAATGAGTACATAGGGTTGCTTTGTGTATTCAGGAAGCAGTTAATGTACTAAAAATAATTAGAGTATTTCAATATATCAAAATTTATTTTTTATTCCTCCCATCTCCAGAAAATACACTAGTCTGTAGACGGAGTAAAAAATTTTTAAATGACTTTTGCACTTAAGCTCCTAAGTCCCATTGACTTTTAAAGGCTCTTAGACTCCTAAGTGCCAAAGTCAATTTTGAAAAAAGATAAGCTCCTAAGTCATTTGGACACTTTTTGGAAATTTTACCTATTTTAGCCTACTAGTAATTTTTCATAAGTCATTTTGATATATTTTAAGTTTCATATTTCTTATTTTTGTAACTCAAGCAGCCACATAGATTTTTGTATCAAACATGCAGAACAGTGCTTTAATGACTCTCAACTGCAAAGAGCATAAATATGAGCGAGGAGGAGAGCTGCATGTAGCTGAATTCATGGTAGTTTTAGTGGGAATGTTTTCACTAGTGCAGACATGGCCAGAGAGGATTGCTCTGAGTTTTTAGAAATAGAATCCTTCATTCTTCCTCTCTTGAATCCTTTTCCCAGTGGACATAGCATAGTTATCATACTTCTGATCATGGTGGGTTGGGGAAATTCCCTCGGAACCCATCAACACTTAGTTAGCCAGAGGACTCTTTGCTGAGTAACTTTATGTAGCAACAATTTTTTCTGTCAATAGACAAAAACTAACAATCATAATATAAAACACATCCTTGGCAAGAGTGGAGGTGTATAAAAATACTGAGTGTTGGCTCTGAATAAACTTAGCATCCCTAACATTCTTTCTTCCTCCTCAGTTCACAGAAGGCCCTTTGCTGGATGGTCTGTACTGGGAGATGTGGTACAACAATAAAACCATGGCAGAAAACAAAAGTTTCATTTATTATGAGAATCTGCTTTTGGGGGTGCCTCGTGTTCGGCAGCTGAAAGTGAGAAATGGGTCATGCTCAATACCTGAGGATTTAAAGGATGAAATTAAAGAATGCTATGACGTTTATTCTGTTGCTAATGAAGATACTGCTCCTTTTGGGCTCCAGAATGGAACAGCGTATGTATTTCTCTCGCATCCACATAGCCAAGTGTGCGTTCTGCAATTCTGTGGGAGTTTTTAGCTGATTCTCCAGTGATATCTGGTACCTGCCAAAAGCAACATCTTAATTATTGTGTGTTCTGCATATAAACTCTTCATTTACAGTTAAATCTAAAACAGTTGTCAACTCTAAATTAGTTTCTTCCACCTGTATGAAATCAGTCTATTGGTTCTGTAGAAGACTCTGTTCTTGGCCTTACTGGTTTAGGTACATCCAAGTCTGCTACAAATGGGTATTTCCATTGCCTATAAATGCAATGTGATCTAAGGATGACAGTTGAAGCCAGAAGTCTCGACTTCTAATTCTGGGTTTTACTGCTTATTCACTGTGAGTCTTTGGTTAAATTGTCTTCCCCATGCACAAAGTGGAAATACTACTTGTCTCCCTCTCAGTGGTGTTTGTAAATTATTATATGAAAATGCTGCTTTTCGTTTCACTAAGAGAATACAACTCCCTGTGCCAGTTAAGAGTATTCTGTTGTCAAGACATAGTTAATTGAGTGTGACTTGTCATTATCTATCTTTATTATTAATTTTGTCTGTTAATATCAAGAGACCCTCTAGTGCTTCTTTCCAGGTTACAGATACCACAACTTTCTTATTAATCTCTCTTAAAAAAAAATCCCAATTGCTATAATTTACGTGATCAAGCTTGTGTATATGTGCTGTTACATATGAAAAGAGTAATTAATGTATTCCTTTCTTGCTGTCTTAAACTAGTTGGACTTACACCAGTGAACAAGATTTAAATGGGAGCAGCCACTGGGGGTTGATTGCCTCATACAGTGGGTCTGGTTATTATCAGGATCTGTCACGAAGCAGAGAGGAGACAGCTGCACAGATTGCTAACCTTAAGAAACACTTGTGGCTGGATAGAGGGACCAGAGCAGCCTTTATTGATTTCTCTGTGTACAATGCGAACATCAATCTATTCTGTATTGTCAGGTATTTATAAAACTTTGGATAGCATGTATGTTCTCTCAAATGACATTGCACAAACAGTAGATATGGGATCTGCTTTATTTTGTATCATGGGAATTGATCAATATGCACTGAATCTTATTACGTAGGTGAAGTGAGAGCCTCTTGGAACATTTCAGCAAAAGGAAGAGTTATTTGTATTGCTGATGATTTTTATCCCAAATGCTCACATTTGGATAGCCCTTTTAGTTGGTTGGCATCTACTCCCCTTGGGGAGTCACTAGAAAAGACACCTGAGTATCCTGTCCAGCACGTCCACAGAGCCTAGCCACCTTTCTCTTGTGTACTACTTCCTCCTAACTGACAATTTTGAAATGTCAGGGTTTTTTTAAAGGTTTTTTTTTCCCTAAGTAACTCCTGTTCGAAAAGAGAGTATGAATTTCTCATTGTGCTGGGTATTTCTGTCCACTATCGCTACCAAATATAGAAAAACATTGTACATTTGAAAAAGGTTAGCTGAAGGCAGTATAGCCTGGGTCAGATTATGAGAGTATCTTTTTGATGTTGAGGATGATTCATCCTAAATGAGTTAAGGAACCTTGTAGCTACGTGGAATGGGAAATTTATATTCGGAAAGATGTCCTACACAACTATGCTTTGTAAAAATCAGGATTTTTCCATGACTTTAAAAAAACCCAATATTTGCTTTAAATTATATTTATAAATGCAGTTACCAAAACAATCTGAAATCAGTGACTCTGTTCCAAAGGGACAGTGCTGAGTCTTAAAATAGTTGCACAAACAAAAATCCTTACATGTATTATTAACAGCACCTACAATGATGAAAAGGCCAACATTTTTGAAAATTGCTGGTTGAGGTGTTTTGATTACATTTAGCCTGGAAAGGGAAACTAGACAGACCAACTTCATCTCCTGGTACTCAGGTTACAGACAGTAGGGACCAAAGTGTGAGTGCAACAGAACATGTCTATATGCAAATTAGGGATTTGTATACATACAGTCTTGCCTTATACGATGTCTTGTATGTGTCACCAGAGTGCAAAATTGTGCACATACTTTAAAATGTTACCATACAGGAATTTCTAAATTAAACAACTTCCATCCTTAATAATTTTAGCTCTAAACATTTAAAAATTAAAACCCATGAAAATGTTTTTCTACTACTGTTAGATTTTTTTTGAAACTTCCTGCTGACAAATTTTAAAAGTCCAGGCTTATGCGGAAGTAATTTTCAGGGTATGTGTCTCAAACATAATATTTTTGTGTTCTCTTTTAAAATGCAGGTTATTAGTGGAGTTTCCAGCAACTGGAGGCCTCATTACATCTTGGCAGTTTCAGCCAGTGAAGCTTATCCACTACATTTCTACTTTTGATTTCTTCCTGGCAGCCTGTGAAGTGGCCTTTTGTCTCTTCACCCTTTATTATGTTGTAGAAGAGATCTTGGAAATTCGCATCCATAAACTGCATTACTTCAGGAGTCTCTGGAATTGTCTTGATATCCTCATCATTGTGGTGGGTAATGGCTTATGGATATGAATCTTTACGATATTCTAGTGCAGTTTAACTCCTCACTTAAAATCATCCCACTTAACATTGTTTTAATGTTACGTTGCCGATCAGTTAGGGAACATGCTTGTTTAAAGTTGTGCAATGCTGCCTGCTTTGTGCTCATCTTGCAGAAAGAACAGCCTGTTGGAGCTAGCTGGTGGGAGCTTGGAACCAGGGTGGACTGGCAGCCCCCCATCAGCTCCCTGCTCCCCTAAGTTCCCTGTGCGGCAGCTGCCAATTGCTGGCAGTTCAGCTGTCCTCCCCCCACTGCCATGTGTTGCTCCTTCCCTCTGCTTTGGAGCTGCTCCTGGGAGCCTCATGCTTGCCCTACAGTGGTGGTGGTGGTGGGGAAGAGGGGTGCTAATGTTAGGGTGTCCCCCTTCCCACTTCTCCTGCTCCCTGCTTACCCTATTTCCATGAGGGGGAAGGAAGGACAGGACAGGGCTCAGGATGGAGGGAGTATGCTGGCAGCAGCTGCTGTCTCAACTTCCTGAGCTACTTAAAAAGGCCATGTACTTAGAGTGTGGTGAACATACTTAAAGGGGTAACGTATGTCTCTCTCTCACACACAATGTGTGTCTCTGTCTCTCGCTGCCATGCTGTCTCCCCTCCCTCCATTCGTGCTGCCTTGTAGAGTGTGAGGCTACATTAACAACAATGGGTTAACCCTCGAGGGCTTAGCAGAGTTCTAGTTCATCATTTAGCAGTAAGGCATTCTCTGGGAAATATCCCACCCTCTGACTTCACCACCTCAGCCAAGCTTCACAATTATCATTGCTGTGTACAGTATGTCTGTGTGTGTGTATAGGGAACAATTTAATACTGTACACAGCAATGATGATTGTGAAGCTTGGTTGAGGTGGTGAAGTCAGAGGGTGAGATTTCATACACATACACACACAATAAGTTTTTTGTGTGTGTGTGTGTGTGTGTAACAAACGTGTGTGTGTAGTCTTTTGTCTGGTGGAAAAAATTTCTCCGGAACCCCCCCCTTTACATTAATTCTTATGGGGAAATTGGATTCGCTTAACATCGTTTCGTTTAAAGTCACATTTTTGAGAAACATAATTAGAATGTTAAGTGAGGCGTTACTGTACTGCTTTCTTTTAAGAGTTTTTCTGGAAGTGTTCAGTGCACTCAGCACTAGTAGCATGGGTATAGTGGACAAATGTGTGCTGAAGGGGACAATAACCACATTCTAATGACATGACTTCAGTGAGATTACTGATGGCAGAACATGCTATTCAGTGTAAGAAAGGGGATCACAATTTAGATGATTATGTATATTTTTGCTGAATTTCCTTGATTCTCCTATTCAGTGGCATCTTTAGGAGAAGATCTGCTCTGAAAGAATTCTACTGTGTACAGAGGGATTTTTAGCATCTCTCAGGTTTTTAACCTCCTTCCCTCTGTACAAAGCTATTTTGAAATAATTTCATTCCAGTGATTCATGAAGCTGCAGGGACAGCCATGAGGAGAGGAAACTCTAACAAATTCTGCATTACCATGGCGCTCTCATACTTCTAGACATCAAATACCAGCTGATGCAATGATTTTTGAGTGCCATTCCAGTGAAAACATCCTCTGCTTTAAAGCCAACACTTTTGGGTGTGGGTGTCTGAGTGTATTTGCAAAGTAATACTAACAAATCTTAGTGTTTTTATTCAGATATTTAGCCAGCTAATAAGTTCTGAACAACATTGCTTGCTACTTGCCAGCCAGACCCAAGTGCCAGAGTGCGTAGTTTGATTGCACAGCACAGCCTGCACCAGCATGTTTTCCATATAGTACATGTCAAGTCTGGCTTCCTGATAAAGTAGACAGAATGTTCTCTTCGTATGGGGTGAAAAATTGAGTTTTGAACTGCAGGCTCCTGTGTAATCCATGATGTAGGCTACTGTGCTGGGGCTTTGCCAACTTTGCTTTATACAAACACATTTACCAATAATGTAACAATTGAAATGAGCATGGTACCAGGGGCCAGCAGCTTCTGCATTTTACTCTAGACTCTGTTTCAGTGTTCTCTAGCTCATTCAGAGGAGAGGGCTGAGTTTTATGTGTAATTGTGGTCTATGGGCCAGGGTACAAATTCAGGACTGTATATTCCCACAGTGCACAGTGCTGTGTTCACTGATGTCATTAAAAGATTTTGATGATGATCAAGGGTGGAAGTTGACCATTGTGATAGTAGCTAAACATGTAGTTAGTAATTATTTGATCTGTGCATTATTGGCGCTTCATCACTCAGAGAGAAAATTTGCTCCATCTTTAGGCCTCCGTTACTCCTGCCCTTAATTTCTCTTTCTCTTCTTTCTCTGGTCTTTGTGAATCTCCTCTGTTCTTTTCTTTTCTCTTCTCTGCATTTCCTTCCCTCCAACAACTCCCATTTTCCAATCCCAGAGGGGTTCACTCCTGAAACCATGGTCCAGTCTATCTGCTAAAATGATCAATATAGGGACAAGGTAGTTGATCTGAGTCATTGTATCAGGCTGTCTGCAGCCTTACGCAGACATTAATGCATCGATTTAAACTATGCTCATGTTTAGAAGGTATTCTGCACACAGGAGGGCTAGAAACTTTATTTTAAGTGAAAGCTTTGATTCTGAATGTCCTGCAGACCACAATAAATGTCATGTGGGCTGGATCTAGTCCGTAGGCACTGACTGCACTTTTTTTTTTGTTTTTTTTGGGAAAGGCCAGTGTGGCAATCTATTTATGTAGTAGCATTCAAAACCTATTCAGTCAGTGTTTCTTATTGTTTATGTATTTCTTTTCTACTCAGCTATCAATAGCAGCTATAGGAATTAACATATATAGAAGGTCAACAGTGGACATGTTACTGAAGAAGCAGCTGGAAGATCAAAACACTTTCCCCAATTTTGAACCTTTGGCATATTGGCAAATACAGTTCAACAACATTGCTGCTGTCACTGTGTTTTTTGTCTGGATTAAGGTAAATCCTAATACTTCAGATTGGAATGAAGCTCTTTAACACACATGCTAATGTAACTGCAAGAAATATCTTTGATTTGTTTCTGCACCTTGGAAACAACCAGCTGCATTCCAGGCTTGCTCACATTTCTGCTGAGGCTAACCATGGAAAATTTCAGACCAAAAGCATAACTATGTGCAAGTGAAAACAGGGCTATAATCTTGAAACGTAATTGTAGAAAAAAGAATCAGTGAATATTGCTAATGCTAATAGTGCTCACAGTAAATTATATGAAAAAAATCAGTCCAGTCTTGTCATTCCTTAACCCAGTGACAAGTCACTAGCCTTAGTTAGTCCCTGTTCTCTCCCAGCCTGGTGGAGCTGTTGCCCTTTCATCAATCGACCCATATACAAAAGTCCTACAATGTTAAGACCTGGGTAGTTTCTAAAACGCATGGATTCCATGACTGCTGTGTTGAGGCTACACACTAATTAGTGTTAAATATGATAATGCTTTTGCTTTCCTGGAGTATTCCTTGTCACCTTTCACTTTTTTTGTTTTCTCCTCTTTTTGTGGCTTTTTATGATTTAGTCAAAACTGACATTATACCAGCAGCAAAGACTTAAACTAGGGCAGCTGGTCTAAAATGGTTTTCTGTCAAACCATTTCTCTGGAATGTCCATTCAGATGAATGGAATATTAGGATAAGAAGACTAGCTTCATTGAACCAGTAGTTGTTATGGATGTTGCTAAAGATATAGCCATTTAATAACTAAGCTTTAAAATGGAGCAAGTTCATACCTCTGCTTGTGCTGTTTTAATTTCTCTAGGTAAAGGCTAAATAATATTGGCAGTTTTTCATGCTGAAACTATTTTCACAATTGACACATGTAGAAACTTTTTTTAAAATGGGGATAGACTCTAATAATGACACCATCGGGTTCCATGCTTAATGTGTTTCAGTGATTTTCACAGCATGTGTGCTTGGTTTACAAGAAAAAAGAGGTCTTTCCTAACTCTCAGCCCTAACAGTTTATCCTAGGATCTGAGAGTCATGCTGGGTTATTCCTTCCACACATAATTTCTAGTAATAAAGTTTATTTGGTCTGAATCAGGCCCTCAGGGTTGCACCGGTGTCACAATCAGCCCTCAGTGGGTTTGCTCATGTACAACTCACCAGAACTAAAGTTAACAATTCTGCTGATGAGTGAAAGAATGGAATCCAGCTGAGGCTTAGCAGGGCCGAGTACAGTAAAAATTAGTAACAATTTAACTTGTATTACTTAAAATTAGTCGATATAACTCTGAATATGCCAAGAGAGCTAATTTATTGAGTAAGAAGGTGCTATATTTGTAGTCACTTTTCAGAATAGAACTGCACTTCAGATAGCTAGATTTTAGAGCAGCGATTTCCAACCTGAAGGGCACAGGGATTTCTGAAGGATCACGTGGGGCTGCCACTCTATATGTTCCTAGCTTTCCTTTCCCACAAGTGGCACCATATATTGTTGCCACTGCAACATTGCTTTCTGCACCTCTGGTAACAGACAGAAATTCTAAAGGGGGCTGTAACAGAATGAAAGGGTTGGGAATCACTGTTTTTGGAGGACCCTATTTTGACAGATTTCCATTGCCTGTAGCTGTAGGATACTTCTATTACAGCTTCACCACCTTGCAAGAAGTCGGTTATAAAGCATATAAAATTTCCTCTGGCTCTCCTATGATCTCATTTTATGCTTCCAAAATATTTTAGTGATCTATTAATTTCTGGAAATGAAGTTGATAGTAACTCAGTGTATCTTGATGTGGAGGAGGGAACCTTGAGATATAAATGCATACTACATGGGACTATTTAAAGTGCTCTGATAAATCCAGATCTTGCCATTTGAATGGCTCCCTCATGATAGATTTTTCTGTCCATGTCCGTCTTTGCTTTCTGTCCTCTAGATGTAATGAGTTCTAGAAGGAAACTTTTTTGTTAATGAACTGATGAAGCTATCTAATGGATGGGCATCTTAGCATTAGATCAGTGGAGAAAGAATTCCCTCTGTATACTTTAGGAAGTAAAACAAATTCAGTCAATCTACCAAGTGACTTGTGTATTCTATCACTATGATATAAAGTATAAAACAAAGCATAACTATGTGCAGTTTTTACACTCGAGATAGTAAATGTTAAGAAATAAAAATTGAAAATTCCTGACTGTCTATTTCTTTGTGTTTAAACAGAAAACAAAAAACCCAACAAGCCTGTATGGAGGTTTCGTAAGAAGGGATGCTTCAATATTTGTCCCCCTTCAAAATAGTTCTAATATTAGTAGCCCAACACTGCAATACAACCAATGTGCACATATAGTGGAGCAGGATTGGAAATTTGGTTCTCCCTCAATGAATTTTCCTCTCATTTCTAGTTATGAGTGTTTTGGTAGAAGAGAGATTTCTAAAAATAAAAGTAGTTTGATTTTCTGTGTCTTCAATATTAAGTGCTATCAGATTTGAATACACTCTGCATGTGAAAGGTTGGAAAGCTGCTCATTCATTAGTAGTTGTCTGTCTTGTTTTTACATCTATTTCTCTCTTTTTTAACAGCTCTTCAAATTTGTCAGCTTCAACAGAACAATGAACCAGTTATCCACCACCATGTCTCGCTGTGCCAAAGATGTCATTGGCTTTGCTATTATGTTTTTCATTATTTTCTTAGCATATGCTCAGCTGGCTTACCTTGTGTTTGGCACTCAAGTTGATGACTTCAGCACTTTCCAAGAGTGTGTGTAAGTATAATAATAAAAAACAGTTCTTCAGTACATCAGCAAATGACCTCAGCTACCTCATTGAAGACAGGAGGTTTTATTATAGCTCCCAGATAAATGTAAAAGTTCTAGAGAACTGATTTTGTAGGTATATGGGATTTCTAAAAACTGTAAGTTAAACTTTCTAAAAACTGGTTCAATATACTTTTGTTGAAAAAAATAAATTGTCACTCTACAATACAGAATAGGACAATTGCATATAATAAATTAAATCATTTTCCTAAGAACTGCAAGTATGTCCTGACAAAAATTATATTAAACATAAAGACTTCCACTTTTTTTCTTAACATCTGAAGAGATGGGCAACTCTTTCAAATAAATGGAAGTTATAGAGTTTTGAGAATTTATCACTGACCGTTTGTTACTTTACATTGCAGTAGTGACATACATTTAGTTACTGAGTGATTGCATAGTACCCTAAAAACTGCAGAACATCCTGATAACTACATGTAACTAATAGTTAAACATTGCTTACTAGATAGTAATTATTCCAAGTTGTACAGCGTAATGGTGATTTTAAAATGTCTTATAATGTGTAAAGAGAGGTTGGATTTAGTTCAGATAGGTTCTACTCCACTGTGACTGTGAGGATATTAGTGATGGGCATGAAAATCTAATTAGCGCAGAAACTGACTATCATTCAAAAAAATATAGTTCCCCACCACGCTTCCTCTCCCCTCCATAGCACTAGATAATGAAAATGCATCGCTAAAATAGAGTGAAGTGTCACAAAGTGCTGCCAGAATTCAAAAATGTTTTAACAGGTGGACATGTTTTTGTTTTGTTTTTAAAGCTTTACTCAGTTCCGCATCATTTTGGGAGACTTTAACTTTACAGAGGTTGAAGAAGCAAACAGAGTTTTGGGACCAATTTATTTCACTACATTTGTGTTCTTTATGTTCTTCATTCTTTTGGTACGTAAGCCTTTGTTTATGGAGCAGGGCAAGTGTCACACTTGAGTTTTCAGTTACTTTCATCTTAACATCTCTCTCTCCTATTATTTTTGGGTGACAGTAAGCATACAACACAACTGGGAACTTAACCTTTCACAGATGCTCATCTTTACACTCTATTTATCTTTCAAAATAAAGTTGCATTGCATTGCCCTGCCCTCGCCACAGCCCTTCAAATGTTTTCCTGATTCAAGAATATTTTATTTCTTCTGAAATCTAGCCAGTGACCTGCTATATAAGCTCCTCACAAGGTTCCCTTTCGAGAAAAAAATAATGAAAATAATGCTTTTTGCGTGCGAATGGAACACTTATTTCAGAGTAGTCTTAGTAATGCCTATCATATAGACTTGTGCAAAGACACTTATTGGGCATAAATGTGCCTTATTGGTATTTTGATACATATATTTACTCACTTTGTAATTGCTTCTTTCAAGTACTTAGTGTATGTCTGATAAATTGAATATTTGACACATGTAGCAATTTGAAATGGTTGACTTTTATTTCCTGATATTTATATAGCAATTAAATTCTTATCAAACTTCATATTCGGGAAATATAGATGTGCACAGTAACAGGTGGCTTTTTAGACCTGCTCTATACTAAAAATACAACTGCATTTGTAATCAGATAGTTACGCTGTCATCTCACCTGGTTAAAACAGAACAGTTGTATCCACACACAAGCTTTTACCATAATACAGCTATGTTTGTAGTGCATATATGTCATGTGGTCTAAATTCATGTAATAACTGCCTTCTGGGAAAATCTGGGCAGCAGTCTGAAACCATCTTAGCAGGGGATAGTTGGGACAGGAGAGCATATAATGCAGAAGAGAACTAGCATCTCATGGGACAGAACCCTCTGAGATGTCTTACCACAGCAAAGAATGGTCAGGTAAGTGACATGGGCAGGATTGGGGTCCCATCAACAGTACAACGAAAGTGTGCCAAACTGTAACAGGAAGATATCTGAGTGCTTAGATAGACTGCTGGCAAGGTAGAACACTATTAACTGCCACAACTATTTGGAATAATAATTAGTAATAATCAATTAACTATGTTGTTCACTGGTTACATTCTCAGTTAATATTTGTTGTGGGATATCTTGGCTGTTCAATTTTACTTTCTAACTAAGGTCACTCCTCCCTTTATGGATGCACTTTTTTTTTTTTTTTTTTTAAATAGACGACTTTGTAGGATTTTTGTGAGATTGCTACCACTAGGGTATAGTAGTAGTAATAGTCAGGTATACTGTTAAACTCTAGAATTGTATTTTTTAAGCTGAATTTTTACATTTGATTTTTAAACAGAACATGTTTTTGGCCATTATCAATGATACTTATTCAGAGGTCAAATCAGATATGGCCCAGCAGAAGGCGGAAATGGAACTGTCTGATCTTATCAAAAAGGTAAAAAAGTTTTGTTACAAATACTGATATTGTATTGGCCAGGTTCCAGGCTCATTTCTGCCTGGTTTACTGTATAAAATACTAAACTGCTATATGGGCAACACTGAGTCAAACCAATCTCCTGCTGAATAAAGCAAAAAACCCAATGGGCAGTAAAGGCGAGTCAGTCAGAATTAAGTACAAATTAAAATGGATTATGTAATTTCATGTTGGTTTCTAGTAACCTGAGACTTGGGACATTGAATCCAATCTGATATACTGGAGTAGCTGAATCGGCATTGATAATTTCTGATGTGGAACTGGATTAGACTAAACCTCTAAATCTGTCAGGGTTTAGTTTCCTTGCTTTATTTTATTTTGAATTATTTTGAATTCTGACTTGCAGTAACTTTTACTGCACAATCATACGTGCAGGGTGTCACACATTCGTATGTACGGTAAAAGCTGTTTTATCTCGCACTTCGCCAGTCGGAAAGCTCTATAAACTGGCATTTCTGATCTTCATTGAAATTCCAGTTTATAGTCCAGTTGGTGTGGGGCCAGCAGGGGGTTAGGGCTGCTCCTAGGCAGAGGCTCGGTAGGCGGCTCTGGATGCTGCCTCTGCTTGCAGGCGCCACCCCTGGAGTTCCCGTTGGCCATGGTTCTGCCTCGGAGCACCCAGGACAGGTAAATGGCTAAATTTGTAGCCAGCATACTTTAAAGATTTGAATGTGATTATTAAAGTAGAGGAGAAAACTAAAAGTGTTACGTTGTTGGAATGAGGTGGTACAAAATTGCATCCCCAGAATTTATTTCAAAATTAGATTGTGATTTACAAAATGAATAAACTAAATAATATGTTGTTTTACACCCAGAACTATGGGCGGGAATTTTCAAAGGTGCCTAACATAGTTAAAAACTCAACTCCCATTGACTTCAGTGGGAGTTGGGTATCTGAATCCCTTAGGCTCCTTTGGAATCCTAGCCAGTGGTTGCAAGTATGCCTACCATAATTCATAGAAACAGGGAAATGAGACACGAATAAGATTTATTGGGTTATCTTGTCCATTCAGGCCATGAGGGCCTGTTGCAATACATCCTAGAATACTCAAGGAGCTGACTGAGGAGATATCTGAGCCATTAACTATTATCTTCTAAAAGTCACGGAAGACAGGAGAGATTCCACAGGTGCCCATCTATAAAAAGTGAAATAAAGACAGTCCGGGGAATTACAGACCAGTCAGCTTAACTTCAGTACCTGGAAAGATAATGGAACAAATAATTAAGCAATCAGTTTGCAAACACCTAGAGGATAATTAAACACATGGATTGGTCAAGACCAAATCATGTCAAACCAACCTAATAGCTTTCTTTGACAGGGTAACAAGCTGTGAATGTGGAGAAATGGTAGATGTGATATATTTTGCCTTTAGTAAGCCTTTTGATACTGTCTCACGTGACCTCATAAACAAACTAGGGAAATGCAACCTAGATGGAGCTACTATAAGGTGGGTGCATAACTGGTTGGGAAACCATTCCTAGAGAGTAGTTATCAGTGATTCAGTCAAGCTGGAAGGGCATAACAAGTGAGGCCCCCCAGGAATCAGTTCTGGGTCCGGTTCTGTTCAATATCTTAATCAATGATTTAGATAATGGCATAGAGAGTCCACTTATAAAGTTTGTAGCCGATACCAAGCTGAGAGGGGTTGCATGTGGTTTGGAGGATAGGATTAAAATTCAAAATGATCTGGACAAACTGGACAAATGGTCTGAAGTAAATAGGATGAAATTCAATAATGGCAAATGCAAAGTACTCCATTTAGGAAGGAACAATCAGTTGCACACACACACAATGGGAAATGACTGCTCAGGAAGGAGTAGGCGGAAAGGGATCTGGGGGTCATAGTGGATCACAAGCTAAGTATGAGGCAACAGTGTAAAACTGTTGCCAAAAAAAACAACGTTCTGGGATGTATTAGCAGGAGTGTCATAAGCAAGATACAAGAAGTAATTCTTCTGCTCTACTCCGCACTGATTAGTCCTCAGCTGGAGTATTTTGTCCAGTTCTGGGCACCACAAATCAGGAAAGATGCAGACAAATTGGAGAAAGTCCAGAGAAGAGCAACAAAAACGATGAGTGGTCTAGAAAACATGACCTATGAGGGAAGACTGAGAAAATTGGGTTTGTTTAGTTTGGAGAAGGCTGAGAGGGGACGTGATAGTTTTCAAGTACATCAAAGGTTATTACAGGGAGGGAGGGAGGGAGGATGATTGTTCTCGTTAACCTCTGATGATAGGACAAGAAGCAATGGGCTTAAATTGCAGCAAGGGAGGTTTAGGTTGAAAAACTTCCTTACTGTCAGGGAAGTTAATCACTGGGCTAAATAGCCTTGGGACGTTGTGGAATCTCCATAATTGGAGATTTTTAAGAGTGGGTTAGACAAATATCTGTCAGGGATGGTCTAGAACAGCAGTTCTCAAACTGTGGGTCGCCACCCCAAAGTAGGTTGCCACCCCATTTTAATGGGGTCGCCTGGGCTGGCTTAGACTTGCCGAAGCCCAAGCCCCACAACCTTCAGCCCTGCGTGTCGGGGCTCATGTTGCTGGCCCCCTGCCTGGGGCTGAAGCTCTTGGGCTTCGGCTTTATCCCCCACCTGCCGCCCAGGGCAGCAAGACTTGGGCAGGCTCAAGCTTCGGTGCCCCTTCCTGGAGTCGTATAATAATTTTTGTTGTCAGAAGGGAATTGCAGTGCAATGAAGTTTGAGAACCCCTAGTCTAGAGGATAATACTTTGTCCTACCATGAGTGCAGGGGACTGGACTAGATGACGGCTCGAGGTCCCTTCCACTCCTATGATTATATGATTCGATCTAGTGCTTGTCATAAAATATTAAATGAGATTTGACTTCATTCAGGAATGCAAGCAATCTTCTTTACATGAAACAACAAGCAAAACAAAGTTAAATATGCCATTAGAAGTAAGGTTTTATTTTCTCTCATTTTATTTTCTCTGTTAGGGATACAATAAGGCCATGATTAAACTTAAATTGAAAAAAACTACTGTTGATGACATTTCAGAGAACTTGCGACAAGGTGGGGGAAAGTTAAACTTCGATGAACTACGACAGGATCTCAAGGGGTAAGGAAACCAGTATTTTGTATCTTAAACAATATTCCCAAGGGACTTGTGATGCAAAGAATCTTTCTGATTTCCTCAAGACCTGTAGGGTGTGAGGGGGAGGAACATTGTTAAAGTACATTAATGCAAATAAAAACAATATGTAGGAATGCTTCCATGTCATGTGGGTTGCTAATAAAACTTACGCTTCCTTTTGTATCTAACAGAAGGGTTTTTATGTAAATAAATAGGGTGCTGGAAAATCTGCAGTGTTTCAGGAAAGTCCAAGGGCATTGCAGAAACAAACCCCCCCCAAAAAATGAGGGGTGGGGGAAGAGGAAAAATAATGGCTAATGGTGTGAGCTGGAGTGAGGTAACTAACTTTTCTTGGCTAGCTGCATCGTACCACCTGTAAGTTGGACCCTTCCCCTTCATGGTGAGTGAGGATCAGCAGAGAAGTTTTGGCACCATTATTGAAGAGGACTGGTAACAATTCATGGAGAGAATTTAAGTAGGACCCTGCTCAAAAGGCTTACCAACTATTGCCCTCTTTCTAGCCACCTTATTTTTGGAAGGTTTAGAAGTTGGCATTTGAGCAACTTATTTGCATTTTTGATTCAGCATGTGTTCTCCATTCTGACAAGGGGTTTTAGGCATATGTATGGTATGAAGGTAATATTAAAATCCATAGAGAACAATCTTTCCAGTGATGGATGCAAGCTGATTTTTTTTCCAGATCTCTCAATAGCCTTTGAGTCTGACTTGCCTGCAGGATTTCATGAAGATGGATGGGGGTTGTCTTATAGTAGATGTGTTCCTGTCTCATTGACAAAGACAGGCAAATGAAGAACCTTTCCTCTCTCAAGTGCTCTTGTAAATGGGGTCTCGTAAAGTGTCATTTTGTCATCTGTCCTGTTAAGCAGAATCTGGGGTAGTTCATGAAATGTTTTGGTCTGCAGAGCCACCTGCATGCAGTTGATAGTTAGGACTAGAGCTCCTGTTGATCGGACAGAGATACTGCATTCTCCGTTTTTTCAGTGCTAGTCACAACTAGGGATATGGATAAGAGGAAACTGTCTTAAATGCAATCTAGAGAAAAGAGAGAGATGCTGTTAGGCAGGGGAAAAAAACCTCTAAAGCAATGGGCTGGGGCAAGACTGTTGGTGATATGTACCCAAGTTTTGCCAGCATAGTTAGTGGGCTTGGATTCATGATGGGAAAGCTTGTAGGCAGCAGAGAATTAAGCATGTTCTTTGGCTTTTAGAGAATTTGCTGTAAAGACTTTTTGTTGTCTCTTCCTCTCCCCCCTCACACCCAACATTTTTCGCAGAACATCAGATAAAAAGGAGGTCTATTTTATCATCTTTTCAGGAAAGGTCACACGGATGCAGAGATTGAAGCAATATTTACTAAGTATGACCAGGATGGGGATCAGGAATTGACAGAACATGAACATCAGCAAATGAGAGATGATCTAGAGAAAGAGAGGGTAAGTCATCCTTTAGGGCAATTGGAAGACCTTGAACACCATCAGTTGGGTCAGTGGAGTTTCTAAGCACCAATTCTCATTTGCATTTGATTTAGACTTAGCCAACCTAATAGATTAGTAACATTCACTCCCAGCAAAACTATAAAAGGGTGAAAAGTAGTTCAGTGAATGAGGTCATGCAGCCTTGACCTTCAGTCCACAGGTGAAAGTCTATGGATAAAATTTGTTTTTCATGAAGGAGGATCTGGATCTGGACAGGAGCTCTCTACCACGTCCCATGAGTGGTCGAAGCTTCCCTCGCAGTCTGGATGACTCTGAAGAGGACGATGATGAGGACAGTGGACACAGCTCTAGAAGAAGAGGTAGCAGCTCTAGTGGGGTTTCATATGAAGAGTTCCAAGTGTAAGTGCAAGCAGTGCTGCAACGTGTGGGGTTTTTAAAATATATATTGCCCTCCAGTATAATTCTGGGTATTAATCAAATGAAATCTAAGAAATGTGTAACAAAGCTAACTGTGTAAATAGCTATTTGTCACTTGAAATCTATTGTCTGCATTTAAAGTTGTTGTTAGAGGATCCTGGATGAAAATGGAAACAAAAGAAATAGTAGCTCCAGGTTTAAATAAATAACCAACTCAAAAAAAAAATTGGTGCAAAATGAAGGTCACTTACCTGTAACTGAGGATCTTCAGGATGGACCTGCATATTCAGTGCAGCACCGATTGGCACAGCCCAAAAGTAGAAATATGCAGAGGACACTTGAAATATGGGGTTTTCCTACTTTAATTTGGTTGGTTTCTACTGAGGGCATGTCTGTATGGCAGTTTAGTGTGCAGCAAGCCCCGTCGTGATTCTGCGGCACATTAACTGGCACCCAGTTGATGTGGAGGACACTAGTGCATTGTAGATTCACATCCTGGCTTGCCACGCACTAAATCATTGTGTAGACAAGCCCTGAGTCTCTTTTGTATAATTACTGTAAGAATTAGCCAAATCACACCAGAGTCCAAGTTAACACCTCTGCTCTCAGGTGTTTGTGGAAGAATTTCATCCATGCTCATACAGTGGCTGACAACCTGAAAGAAACATTGTCAATGTTAAACTAGTTCTAAAAGCCTGCTCTGCTCTTCTTTCATCAGACAAAAATCAAGGTTATTGTACATTCAAATAGAACTAAAGGATTGGCAGGAATTTGTATTACTTACACCTGTATATTTGGCTGAAATGGTCTCTCTCTATAGGCCCCAGTCACAGCAAGGATGAATGAAGTGGTTATGACCAGCGGTGCCACCAGCACTCCAAGCGTGTGCCTGGGGCAGCAAGCCATGGGGGGAGGTGCCCTGCCGGTCCCTGCGAAGGCGGCAGTCAGGCTGCCTGCGGCGGCTTGCCTGTGGGAGGTCCCCCGGTCCTGTGGTTTCGGAGGCCATTTGGTGGCAGGTACGCCGAAGCCACGGGACCGGTGGATCTCCTGCAGGCAAGCTGCTGAATCCACAGGACTGGGGACCTCCTGCAGGTGTGCCGCCGAAGGCTGCTTGCCTGCCTTGCTTGGGGTGGCAAAAAAGCTAGAGCCACCCTGGTTATGACTTAGAGTTGCTAGAACCTGATTGACCATCTTCCTTGTTCAGTAGTAACTGTGTGTAATGATCCCAAACTATACTAGTTAACATGTCTGCAATCAAATGCCTGTGGGTCAGATGTATTTTCCTTATCCCCGTATAGGATGTAGAACATATCAGTTCATTTGCTTGGGATGGGATTAACTTCATTAGAAATATTACAGCATAATTAACACTTGTTACTTGCTTTCTAAATGGCCTTCACTTTAAAACATTCCATTAACTTTAAGGTTGTCTGCTATGTTCACCAGCTTTTATATGAAACTCGTTTGACAGAGGGATGGGTGAGTAATTAGGTAACTAGATCAAGGGAAAAAATAAAGCTAGATGCTGTATTTCTGTAGACCATGATTGTAGAAAATGGTTATATGTATAAAAAAAACATTATGCGAGCTTGTAAACATATAGCTCAGTTAGAGTACATACAGACCTGGATATGGAACCCTTCATTCACCATGGGAATGCACGGCTCTCTTAAGAAGTAGCAGCAGTTCTACTTATTTTTTTCTTCTCTCTCATTGCAGAAATGTGTGTTTTAGTGACTGTGCTGGGATTCATTTCCAGGCCCAAAATTTTCCACCGAGGGTGCTATGGAAGTAGCACACTCTTCTCTGTGGAAAGCAGAGTGCCTCTTGTACAATCTGTAGCAAACACCAGAAGTGGCAGTGACCAGCTCTTGAGTGAGCCCCACTCGGCCCTCCATTCCTGTACAGTGTATATGATAGGATATCCCCCAAAGGAAATCAGAGGACATAATTCAGGAGTTTTACACTTGCCGTTGCCCCTCTCCCTTGCTGAGAAAATTAAAAATTTGTCATTTTGGTTTGTAGGTTTACTAAAAACTGTAAAAATGTCATCTGATGAACTTTTCACTTCCTACAAGTCGATTAGCTAAAACCAAATTAATGACTTGAAAATGTCAGTAACATTAAAATTTGCAAATATCTGTTGCCTTCAGGTTGGTGAGACGAGTGGATCGCATGGAACATTCCATAGGCAGTATTGTTTCCAAAATTGATGCTGTTATTGTAAAGCTTGAGGCAATGGAGAGGGCCAAACTGAAAAGGAGAGATGTGTTGGGAAGACTGCTAGATGGAGTTACAGAGGTAAGAAACCCCCAGTACGACTTGAGCAGTCAGTTGACTGATCACCAACTAAAGAGCTGTTTTCCATGTAAGTTAGATGATGAGCTCATTTGTTTCTACTTTGCTTTTCTACTCCTTCACACATAAGATTGTGATAACTGAGGTAGGTACTGTAGCAATGTTAAGCCACTGACTATCAGACTCCATTTTGGGTTTATTTACAAGCACTTGGTCAAAGTCCAGCCAGAGACTAGTTATCATAGTGAATTAACACATCACTGTGTGAAGGCTCTGTCATTCTATGATGATGGGCACAGTATAAAAACTTGTCACTATTCTGCGGCTGCTACAACAGTACCTTTTCCTCTTGTTCAGTGCTTGGTTTAGTACAAAGCCACACTATGGCATGAATTTATTTGAGATGTCTTTTAGAATATTGTATACCTTCTTCCAGATTTTGTTCACAATCAAATTTGGAAGATTACACAGCGAGTTTGTAACTTTCTTTGTATTTAGGATGAAAGATTGGGACGTGACAATGAAATCCACAGGGAACAAATGGAGAGGTTAGTGCGGGAGGAACTAGAGCGTTGGGAATCGGATGACACAGCTTCCCAAATGAGCCACCGCTTGGGAACACCACTTGGACTGAATAGCCAGCCTCGTTCTAGGAGTTCCCGTCCATCCTCCTCTCAGTCAACAGAAGGCATTGATGGAAATGGAGGCGGGAATGGCGGGAGCAACATCCATGTGTAATATTATTTGTCAATGGGTTGTTTTAAAATTTCAATCCTGTATTATAACAGCAAATACACTATTTACTATTTGTTTTCCAAAAACAGTGATGAATGCTAAAGCTCCTAGTGTCCCACCTGGGGATTGATCAGTAGGCCATAGGGACATCTAATCTACAACCACTGTGTCAGCAGCTGACAGATGTAAAGTTGGCATTACCTACCTACCCCACTAAATAGGGTGAGATTCCCATTGCCACCTGCACTGGCTTTAGGACCATAATCCACCAGTAGCATTGCTTAATGTGGCTGCACTTATAGGATCTGTGCCAGAGGGTTTTACAGTTTCCCTGTCTTCATTCAGTAAATGCAGCTGTTGTTTTTTTTCCTAAGTATTCCCATCTTAATGCTTGCTATGCAGCAGGAGCTCATCTTGGTTATGTAAAATAGGACTTTAAGAATCTACTTTCCCATTAAATAATGCTGGAAATTAGTTTCAAAGTTGTTGTGAAGTAAGTCTCTTCTAAAAGTTTTGATTAATAGTTAGCCAAAAATGCATTTAATTTCTCAACCCAGATGCTTAATTTTCCAGTGCTTTATAATGGGAAATATTATTCTTAAATACCTATTCTAAAATATATTAATAAGGTGACTTCCTATATAGTTTTTCCTGTTAATTATATTCAACACAAATTACAAACAAATAACACAATCTTCTTTTTATTCTGGAGTTTTCCTTCAGCGTGCTAAGATTCTCTTTAATTTATTTTAAAGGAACGTTTCCTATATATCAGTGCACTATTACCTTTTTCCTCTGACAGAAGGTCGTGTTTAGTTCATTTTTATTATGAAGTAGACGCATATGCAAGAAGCATGTGAATAGTGCATATCAGTGCACTATTGCCAGAGGAAAAAGGCAATAGTTTGATACACAGGGAACGTTGCTTTATATATTCAGTACTTCATATATTTTAGTGTTTTAAAAGTAGTTCTTTGGGAACTTCTTTACACATAAGAGAGACAAGGTGGGTACGGTAATATCTTTTATTGGATCAATTTCTATTTATACATAACTAATGTGATCATTGTTGTCTTTGTGTCTGTCCATAGCTGGCTTTTAGGCCAAATTTTCAAAAAGGAAGACCTCTGAGCTCCGCATCCAAAACTGCACCTACCCTTTCTACAGTTACATGCAGAAATTAGGTAAACATTAGATAAATTGTGGAAAACATCAATTAATCTCGGGGGATGCAAGGGGAGAGAGAAATTGACATTTTGAACATTTCTGATTAGCTCTAGCAAGTATTCATCCCAATTCAAAGGCAGGGGCCTAATTAGCTTCTTATGTATGCACTTACCTGACCTGCATGAGCAACTGAAGGTATATTTCTGCATGTACATGTTTTTCTGTAGGGAACTACGCTATATCCTTTTGAAATTGTAGTCTTTAGTATAATCAGCACTTTTTAGTACAAGGCGTGCTGGATTTGGGACTGCAGCAGAGCTTTGAAGCAGCAACAGCACTGACAATGATTTGAGTTTGGTATAGAGAAAATTAGAGGCAACTATGTACAATTTTTGATAGTAGTATATATTCAGATATAGTGAAATATGGGAGTCTTCACTTAAGCTGACAGTTGCCTTAAGACTTACTGTAGGTTTAAAGGGGAATGGAAAACTTAATATTCAGATAAAGTACACAGTATTCTAAGTGCATAGATTTGTAGGGTGTAAGAAGGAAAATGTCCATGCCAAAGGATAAGTAGCCTTTTTATTGATGCTTATAGGAATTGCTTGCTGTAATTAACCTTAAATACCTTTATATTTTTGTGTTAGTATTTTTCGTTTGGTGTTGAATCAAATACACCTCCAAATATTGCAGTTTTCCCATATCTATATATACCAGCACTTGTTGTCGTGTTACAGTGTCATCTAAGACACATTCCATATCACCAGAGCACTTGTCCTTGATAAAAACAAAACTTTTCATATGTTACATTTACAAGAAAGTGCTGTTCAGTAACTTACTCATCTTAGGTGAAGGGACTTCTCCCCTACTGAGAGCTGAAATTTCCCAATAAACTATCGGTCAAGCTCCACCACTGCCAAGTGGATAAGAAATTAATCCAAATGAATTTATATCATCATAGTTAAGGTTAAGATTTTATCACAGTTATTTTTAGTAAAAGGCAGGGACAAGTCACTGGCAATAAACAAAAATTCCCTGAAGCCCCTGACTTTTACTGAAAATAACTGACAAAATGGGGCTGACGGGATGAAAGCTTGAGTCCTGCTGCATGAGGAGAGGAGAGGTCTAGCACCTGTTGCCACTGTGGCTCACAGCTCTGGGGTCCCCCCTGCTTCCTGTGGAAGCTGGAAGTCGTGTGGTGGGCCCTCCTAAGCCCACAGTAGCTCAGAGCACCAGAGTCCCTGATAGCTTCAGCCCTGCCTCCATGGGGCTGAAGCAGAAAGTGTCATGGAGATCTCTGAAAGTCATGGAATCCTGGACTTCCATGACATAATCTAAGCCTTAATAATAGTATACAAAACCTTCTGTTACATTACTGTGTAGGCGGTATATTTCAAGGGGTCAGTTGGTTAATGGTTTGACACATGGTAAGATTGTTTTTGCAAGCTCTAGAAAATTAGCATTTGGTCTGTTGGGGCGTAGGAATATCAAAATGCCAGATACAGTATTATATGTCATGTAGTTAAAGTAAACCAATCATCTGACCAAACAATTTGGCTTCACAGGAAAGAGGTTGCTAGTGCTCAGTTAAAGTGATCTTTTGTTATAAAGACAAGACATGTTGGATGTTGCTGCAATATCATGCTACAGAACTAAGGAAATTTGCATTTGTGAAGTTGCCTTTTCAAAACACTACAGCTATCACTGTGGTGTCCTAAAATTGTACCTTTCTCTAAACTAATACCGAACAAAGCTTTTCTTTTATTAGTATGTTAATTATGAAAACCAAAATGTTTGCATTCATAGCTATATTTGTTCATCTGTATATCTGTAACGTGTCGTTACTTCATAACAAACTTCATTTTGAAGTGCCATAAGCTTTCATGGGCTATCCATGTGTGTTGACAATGTGCCATGCCATAAGTACATGGCAACTAGACAAATGTGTTATACATTTTTTATTATGGTTTCATTTTAAGTTTAGATTCTCTTGTAACTGTTACTTTGTTTCTAGGGTAAAGGGTTTCTTCTAAGTATGTGTAAAGTTTTGCGTTAACATTTCGTCTTATTAGGAAGCTGTTAATTATGCAAGTCTTCCACAGTTATCAAAGATTTATTGGTCTATAATACTGAGCACTTTACTTCCTAATAAAGATTTTACATAGGAAAACCACCAATGTGTATGAGAATTATGGACAAAAATAGCCTGCATTTAAATCTGTCTCATTATGGTGAGTGTCCTGTATTTGACATGTTGCTTTTCTCTTCCCCCTTCTTCCAATCCCCCTGTACTGTTTTAAAATTTGAAAAAATATAGCTGCAGAACCTCCTGTTTGGTAGAACCCAAAGGAAATTGAAGGCCTATTCAGTTTCACTTACTGCCCTGTCATTCTCCACTAAAGAGAAGCATCTGCATTAGATAAGAAAACTAAATTCTCATCCAACTTCACTTTATATAGTTTTTTAAACTATATATTTCTAGGTAAACATGTTTAGATGTTTTTTTTCAAGTGCTTTCTTGAGCTAGCTGTCTGCCACTATCAATAATGCAGACTACGCCTTTGGCACCTTAGGATGTCAAAGATGCTTCTCTGTTTACATCTCCCTTACTGCTGATCTGAGGTTTCTACAGCATTCCTTGGTCCCTGGAAATCCCAGGCCTAAATTGTACGCTGTCAACAATCCTCTGCTATCTTCATGTGCGTGAGACCTTTGTAATAGATGTCGCTCTGCAGCAAGCAGTATTAGTAAAAACTGAACACAGTTATCAAAATCTTTAATGTAATCTTTGAAAATGTTAAAACATTTTTAGTCCATTCACTATCAAAACTGCATTGCATTGTGCTACACTAGATGCTTGTTAACTCAGCCGAATTAAGAGAACTTCTTCAGGAAGCGCAGTTTCAAATATGCAATTGTAAAGAAGATTAGTGTCATGCATAGAAGAGCCACATAATTCCTCCACATGCCCCAAGCAGACACTTCAATGCCTTGCATTTTCAAATATTCTTCTCCAGTGCAGCTAGTCAATACAAATTAAAGTTTAAAAAAAGTTAACCCTTTGTAAAGCTCTGTAACTGAATATTTAATTTGCCTGTTTTCATAATTTTGCTGAAAAATGCTTTGGTCCAATGCAAACAAACAGAATGGTGACCAAAGATAGGTTAACCTGTGTCAGGAAGAAAAACGGGTTCAAACCTCAACTCTAATACCAAATTTGAACCTTTGCTATTCAGTTTGCATCAGCCTGCATAAATAGTTAACTCTACTCTGAAGAGGACTGTAATACTTTTTAGGGCCTCAAGCTAGCAAATGTTGCAAGTTAGCATGTTGCATATTGTAGGGAAAAGAAAAATCTGAACTTAAAAGTCTTTGTGAAGAATTTGAAAAGATTAGCTGAGTAGAACCTAGCAGAGAGTACCAAAGCTAAGGGAAATTCCTCTTCCCTTCACTATTCTTTGGTAACAAACTATGAGATCTTCTTCAAAGTGCAATTTTACATATGCAATAAGAAATTAATATTACAAGTATAAAGCACACATTAAAAATAGTCTGTTGGGTCCTTTTCTACACAGGAAAACTTGCCATGTCCTGAAATGGTTTTCAAGAACAGATCTTAAACTGTTCCAGGATCACTACCTGTTCTCTCAAATGCTTTCTTTAAAAATTGTCCCATCTACCTTCTCTAGCACTTGAAATAGTTTTCAATGTCTAAGCTTTACATGACTTATCTGAAATGAACCACCAAATATTTGAAAAACAGAGACTGCTTCAGAGGCTAAGTATTCAGTTATAAAGCATAGACCCACTGGCAGCCGAGGAACCGGGAAAACAATGACAAAAAAAATCTCAAATTCAATTTTGTAGTTTACAGAACTTGGGCTTCTTGCAAGAACTTGTTTATAATAACTGCATACTTACATTGTAAATGGACTAGAAGTTATGCAACTTACATTGACCCCAGTCACACTGGCATTCTGGCAAAAGCTTAGACCTGTAAATTCATTAATTTGCAAAGCCTTTAAAGATAAAAACAAAAATATTAGGTAGTCAAGAGGGAACCTTTAAGCAGGTTTAAGAAATTATTACATACTAAACAAACCAACAAAAGTTTCCATTAAAGTATATATCAACAAAATCTGAAAAACTGTCTGGAATCAAAGCTTTTTTCTAGGGTGTTGAAGAAATCCTTCCACTGAAAACAGTTTAGTCTAATTTTCAGATAATCATATTTAAAGTATTGGTAAAATACTGTGAAAATACTCCCCTTTGTGACATAAGTGCAGATGTTATCTTTGCCATAGGCACAGGGTCTGCTGCTGTACAGACTGCTAATGGGAGACTTGCACGATGGAAACTCATTGAAACAGAGCAAAACTGGCTCTGAACTAAAATAATACTACTGGCTTATTTCTCTTATCCTATAAGATACAATATCTATTTCTTTCAGCTTTTTCAATTATTTATTTTATATGACAGGCCTCTGAGGCATGCCACTTCTTTTTTTTTTTTTTCTCCCTGCCAGCTCCAAAACACTGATCAGATTGACTGTGTATTCTCTACTTAATTTCATAATTATAATGCCGGAAGGAACCATTGTGATCATCTAATCTGACCATCTGTAATACTCAAGTCATAGAAGTTCCCTAAATTAATTCCTGTTTGAACTAGAGAATATCTTTTAGATACTGCATTCAGGATTGCAAATAGTTTCTGTGGCAAAGGTCACAAAAATCAGAAAATGATGTCTGGATTATGCTTATATATGACATAAGTATATAGTTCAAAAGATCAGCCACAAGAGGACACTTCTACAGCAGCAACAGGGATACAGCTTTCAGATTAGCACTACTGGACTCACTGTAGCAATCTGTATAAACATTTGAAAGGAGTGCACTTATTTGTGTCACAGTTGTGCCTGATGCCCTTATTGAAATTGGGTCTCACTCTGTGCTTATATATGCCTGGCACAGTAAAGACAGTCTCTCATCTGAAGAGTTTACAATCTAAATAGAAAAGGTGAAAGACATGCGGGAAAAAACAGGATTTTTTAATTATTTTTTTTGGTTGTGGAGGAGAAAACCACTCTCTTTTCCCTTCTTTGTAGCTATTTCTGAAATTGACATAATCCGGTTTTTAAATAGCCCACCTCAGCATTACCTATATCTCACTGGTACCCAGGCATGCTATTATTAAAATGTTATGGCAATAAAGGAAGGGAATTATCCAGTTTCACATGAAATAAGCAATGGCCAAAACATAAGAAATGAAAAATGCAGAGGAGTTGTTCATACTTCTAAGAGGAAATGGGAACCACCATTATAGCAGATACTTAAGTTACATTAGTATTCATTATGTATTGTGGAGAGCAGTTCTGCAACCTGCAAAGAATCACAATGACTCGAGTAATCTTTTTTAGGCCCTACTGCTATTCATGATTCTGTTGTCTATTGACTGCATTTTCTTGAGCTATGCTAATTCGTATTACAATACATATCTGAAACTGTGAGACCTACTGCACTGTACCGAGAATGTAAAGAGACAGGGAGAACTTATCTGTGTAAGTTGTATTTACCAATTATAACTGGAATAATATTGGTTGACATTATTTCTTATAAGATAATGGTGATCTCTTTCAAAAGGTGTTTCCAGCACAATGCACAGAAAATGTAGCACTCACGGTCAGGCCATAGCGAGGGATGCTGAAATAGTTCAGCCAGAAAAGCCAAGGTTCGATACTTGTGAGATTTACCAGCAAGCCAGAGAAAATCTACAACCAGTAAAGAAACAGTCAAAAGTATGTCCTGAGAATTTTGCAGAGTCCTGAGTCACTTTAAATTGTGACATGCTTAGGGCTTGTCTACACTTGGAAGCATCCTTCCCTCCCTTGCACCCCCCAAGGCAGTAGCTAGGACAACAGAAGAATTCTTTTATTGGTATTGTCTACAAAGGGACTTAAGTCATCTTAACTACATGGCTCTTGGGTTTGGATTTTTCACACCCCGCATGAAACAACCTAATTTTCTAGTGTAGACCAGGTCTTATTCAGTGTACAGAAATAATTGCCATTAATGTTAAATGTACACATGCATGATGCGTATAGAATTCTAAATCTGGGCCTGATCCCGTAGGCCTTACCTGCTTCCTGTCAATAGGAATAGGATTAGGTCCTTTGTCACACAAGATGTTTGGTTGTTCCATGGTCTCAGACAGCAAGGGAAGAAATGCACTGAAGTTGTATTTGAGGCAGAAGTTTACTTAGAATCTTTACAGGACAGTTTCTTTCTACCTGAAGCAACAGTGGCCTGCTGGGCCATCACTAGGTTTTTGGCAGGAAACAATGGATTTTCACTCAGAAGCACAGGTCTTAAGCCTCCTCCTAAAGCATAAGAGTCCTAAGGAACATGAGCTTTTCTCTGGTTCCCAGCAGTAGGAAAGCCTGGAATCTCCCTCAAGTCATACTATAGTGAGTTGGAGCTTCCCTTTTCTTACCTTTGACATCCTAAATTAGGAAGAACTCAAGAGAAGAAATCCAGCAGTTTCTCAGCAACTATCCTCTGACATGACTTAATTATAGAAATAAAAGGCCTAAATCTTGGTCAAGAGAGGCAATGGGTAAAAAAATATAAACAAAGCTCGCAGAAATCACCACTGTCTTGGAAAAGGAAAGCTCTGTAATCTGCTCTGGAAGAGCAATCCAATAGATTTTTCTTTTTAGAGGTAAGAATAATCCATATCAGAGGGGGACAAAAACAATCATTGAGTTCAAGGACTTTGATTAGGCTCTGGTGTATTCCACAGAATCTTCCAAAAGCTTTCCTCCCTCCTGCAACACTACCAGCAGTTACACCCATGCTTGCCAAGGCCATGCAAAATACCCTTAAATGGGACTATGTCATCCGGCAGGTAGTGATCGATATACTGGGGATTGATTTATTGCGTCTAGTGTAGATGTGATAAAATTGATCCCCGATCGCTCTGCCATTGACTCCGGAACTCCACGGCGTGCGAGAGGTGGAAGTGAAGTCGATGAAGCAGCAGCAGTTGACTCGCCGCCGACCTCATGGCCAGGTAAATCGACCTAAGATACGCCGACTTCAGCAACAGTATTCGCATAGCTGAAGTTGCATATCTTAGTTCAACTCCACCCCACCCCACCCCCCACTGTAGACCTAGTCTAAGTCATGTAATTCTGCAGAGGTAATAAGTCAGAGACCAATGTTACCCATCAAACGCTAGTCACTTGCAAAGCAATGGGAGCAACTGCTCTGGGCCACTTTGCTTTTTTTTACATCTGCTTACTTGAGCTGTCTCACTTTACAGGAGATGTGTTCATAATGTGATCTGATATCAGTAGGAAGGATTAGACAGTATTCTTAAAATTCCAAAGGGCTCTGCTGATGTGCTTCAAAGCACATATTTTTTAAAAACAAATTACTTACACATGGCATTTGTCATTTCTTTTGTACAACAAACATTTAAGAGAAAAAACAGAAAAATGTATCACTCACAATCATAAAAACAAAGCAAATATTTATGAGGAGATTAGCGACAGCCACAACATCTTGTCCCGTTGCTATAGCCAGAGCCATGGAACTGGCTGTGTAGGCAACCAGTATAAGGGTAACCATCATGATAAAGAAGGCCCCAATTGTTGGCTTGAAACCTAAGAAATGGGGGGGGAAACAAGTCTCAGTCTGTCTTTTCCTAGATTAGGGTTTTCATGTGTACTATGCACATACCTTTTTGTAGTACCACAGTATATAGTTGCTTTTATTTGCAGAAAAGGAGTATTATCAACCATAAAGTGTTCTGTCCTACTGCATAAACACCACTTTAAAGAAAATTAATATCTTGGATTATAATAGGCATTTAGAATGGAAACCTATATCCATTGTACCTAAAGCTGAGTCAATTAAAAGGCCAAATAAAGAAGCAGTCCAGCTGCAGGGAAGAAGTAGTAGAGCAGGGGTGGGCAACCTTTCAGAAGTGGTGTGCCAAGTCTTCATTTATTCACTCTAATATAAGGTTTCGCGTGCCAGTAATACATTTTAATGTTTTTAGAAGGTCCCTTTCTATAAGTCTATAACTAAACTATTGTTGTATGTAAAGTAAATTAAGGTTTTTAAAATGTTTAAGAAGCTTCATTTAAAATTAAATTAAAAGGCAGATCTCCCCGGACTGGTGGCCAGGACCCAGACAGTGTGAGTGCCGCTGAAAATCAGCTCGCATGCCGCCTTCGGCACGTGTGCCATAGGTTGCTTACTCCTGTAGTAGGGTCATCCTGAACGCTAAACAATCTCTTTCAAATGCCTGCTCAAAACCCACTCCTTTGTCTTGTTTTCCACCCTTGATTTTTTACTCTCATGATATCTTCTCCTCTATATACTCTACTGGTCTATACTTTAAAATATCAGAATCTATAAATCACTGTATAATAATTTCATTTATAAGTGGTTTACTCTCTGCCCCCTTCTGTTGTCTGATACCCTTCTGATCTATGCTTACCTAATTTAGAGCAAGATTTTTTATTTCTTTTTTTACTTTCACTCATGGTGAGCAGTCCTACTGATTTGATCATATTAGACTGTAATCTTGTTAAAACAAGGATGATGTCTTTTTAATCCCTGTTAGGTGCTGCACAATGGTACTGTATTGTTTATCATCATGAATAGTAATAACTGGATAGATCTTCAGCTGGTGTAAACTGGTGTGGCTCCATTAATGTCAGTGAAGCTACCCAATTTACCTCAGCAGCAGATCTGGTCCAATCAATTTATTAGCATAGTTAACTTGTAGAAGAGTCAAGTTCATTAATACCCTTGGGTCTCTTGCTCATAACCATTAGATTAGACAAATCATAAAAACGCATACACAGAATTTGGGAGGAACACATAAATCAGTATAAAAGCTTACCGAAGCTAACTTCAGATTTGTATTAACAGCAAGTAGCTTCAAAACAATCTATTTACCAACCTACCCCCAGAATAAAGGTTTTCTATAAGCTATATGCTAAAAGGAGGGGGAAAAAATGGCGACAAGGACCCTCTAAGGAAGACGTGCAAACAGACCACCTGTGGATACCTGAATTATTTGCCAAAGGAAAGAGTGAATGACCATAGTTCATTTTGAAGCAGCTTTCTTTTACAGGATACTTGCCTATTAAGAAATAATTTATACTGGTGAAGATGATGCTTGGTAAAGTCCTCATGGGTATTAAATCAGCTACTATCTTTGAGAAGAAATATGCAGATACTCTGTAGTAACCACTGATATATTCATGTCTAGAACACAGAAATATATATGTATGTTACAGATTATATTTCAGTAATAAAGCCATATAGACAGATTTTCAAAGCAGCCTAAGGGAGTTAGACACCCAACAGCCATTACTTTTAATAGAATCTGAGCACCTAAATCCCTGCCATGATCTATAGTGACCAACTTACATTTTAACAAACACTTTAAAGAACTCCTGAAGCCTTATAATACAGGGTATACAGGAGTACGGATTGAGCTTCTCTTATTGTTCATTATTTTGTAGCTTAGTTAAGTACTATATTATTCATCTGATCTTTAATCTAAACAATCCCACTCTCTTCAATCTATTTTCATATGAAACTCTTTCTGTGCCTCAAATCATTGACACCTTCTCTGAATCCACTCTGTTCTGCTGTACCCTTTGAGATTGGATGACCTGAACACCGTATTCCATCCTTTGGAGTGAAGACAGACGTAAAGAAATCATTTAACTTCTTTGCACTGTTTGTATTCCTTAATTGTTCCGTTTATTTCCTGTCAGTCTAGTGGATTTATTGATTCTGAGATATACTTCCATATTTCCTTTTTTGATTTTATGCCTTTAACTATTTGCGCTTCATAACTCTTCTTAGTCTTCCTTAGTTATAGCTTACATTTTTATCTTCCATGGTTTATGCTCCTCTTTATTCTCTTCATTTTTCATTTTTTGATTCATACTTTACTTAGCCTGAATAACCTCTTGAACTTTGCCATTTGACCATACTGCTTTTTTCTTGCTCTCCTGGTACTACTTTTAGTTAAGGAGATGCATCGGTTCCGTGAATTATGAACTGCCTAAGCAAGCTCCATGCTGAGTCTAGTGTTTTTATCCCTTAATTTTGACTTCAGAGTCTTTTTGATTATCTTAATTTTTCAAAAAAAACAACCCCAAAAACCTCCTTGATCAAGTTTAGTATCATAGTGCTAGTTTTTCGTATGATCCCCTTCCTACAAATGGTCAGTTTAATTATTTTAGTGATCAGTATGACACAGTAGTGGTTTGATTGTAGGTACTTTTTGGACCAGCTGTTGTGAGTTTCACTTGGGACTAAATGGCGAAAAGCCTGTTTACACTTATCTTTGCTGCAGAGTTAATTTGGTCTCTTATTCAGGTGTTGATCCTGTCCACAAACAGAAACATCGTATGCGAATTGGTAGCACTTTACACCTGAGCTAGCTGGGCTCTATGCTAAAGCTAAGAAACTTTGATGCTGAGGGTGGTAGCCAACCGACTGCACTGTGGATACAGACTTCATTACATGTGCCCTAGAACAGTGGTTCTTAACCAGGGGTACACGGAGGTTTTGCAGTGATACAGCAACTCAACTAGATATTTGCCTAGTTTTACAACAGGCTACATCAAAAGCACAAGGGAAGTCAGTACATACTAAAATTTCATACAGTGACTTGTTTATACTGCTGTATATAATATACATTGAATTGTAAGTACAATATTTATATTCCAATTGATTTACTTTATAATTATATGGTAAAAATGAGAAAATAAGTAATTTTTCAGTAGTAGTTCGCAGGGCCGGATTAACGCAGGGGCTTTAGGGGCTGCATCCCAGGGTCTCGGGCTAGGGATGCAGCAGGGTTCAGGCAGGCTGCCTGCTTGCTGTGGCCCCACACCACTCCTGAAAGCGTCCAGCTGCTGGCATGTCTCCACAGCCCCTGGAGTGGTGGAGGAGGCGGCTCCATGTGCTACCTCCATCCCTACAGCTCCCTATGGCCAGGAACTGGCCAGTGGAAGCTGCAGGTGCAGTGCTTGCAGACATGGGCAGCGCATGGAGAACGCTGTTCCCCTCCCCCCAAGGGCGTGCAAAGATGTGCCAGCAGCCAGCTGCTTCCAGGAGTGGTGTGGGGCTATGGCAGGCAGGCAGGCAGCCTGCCAGAGCCCTGCTGAGCAGCCTGACGTAAGTGCCTCCTGGACGGCGCCTGTACCTCACACCCCTCTTGCACCCCAATCCTCTGCCTCAGGTCAGAATCCCCTCCTGCAACTAAACTGCTTCCCAGACCTTGCACCCCCTCTACACCCCAACCCTCCGCCCCAGGTCAGAATCCCCTCCTGCACCTAACTCGCTCCCAGAGCCCGCACCCCTCACCCTCTCCTGGAGCCCCCTCCTGCACCCAAAGTCCGTCCCAGAAAAAATGTAATATAACAGCTGTTCTAAAGTAATAAGTAGGCTATTTTGAAATAACTTAACTATATTCTGCATGTTTTAAGACTAAAATGTAACCACAGAATGGCTTTATGTTTATTAAAAGGCAAGTTTTAGTATAGCGTTAATAGCCTCGATGCCATAATTGTGATAATTTTGTTTTAAATTAGGAAAAAGACTTGTATACAGGGGCCCACAAAATCACAGGAGAGTTAATCTGGCCCGACTAGTGCGCTATAACACTTTTGTATTTTTATGTCTGATTTTATAAGCACGGGGTTTTTAAATGAGGTGAAACTCAGGGGGTACGCAAGACATCAGATTCCTGAAAGGGTACAGTAGTCTGGAAAAATTCATAGAATCACAGAATATCAGGGTTGGACGGGATCTCAGGAGGTCATCTAGTCCAACCCCCTGCTCAAAGCAGGACCAATCCCCAACGTAATCATCCCAGCCAGGGCTTTGTGAAGCCTGACCTTAAAAACCTCTGAGGAAGGAGATTCCACCACCTCCCTAGATAACCCATTCCAGTGCTTCACCAATGGGAGGGATAGCTCAGTGGTTTGAGCAAGAATTGTGAGTTCAATCCTTGAGGGGGCCATTTAGGTATCTGAGGCAAAATCAGTACTTGGTCCTGCTAGTGAAGGCAGGGGGCTGGACTTGGTGAACTTTCAGGGTCCCTTCCATTTCTAGGAGATAGGTATATAACATCCTCCAGGTGAAAAAGTTTTTCCTAATATCCAACCTAAACCTCCCCCACTGCAATTTGAGTCCATTACTCCTTGTTCTGTCATCTGCTACCACTGAGAACAGTCTAGATCCATCCTCTTTGGAACTGCCTTTCAGGTAGTTGAAAGCAACTATCAAATCCTCCCTCATTCTTTTCTTCTGCAGACTAAATAATCTCAGTTCCCTCAGCTTCTCCTCACAAGTCATGTGCTCCAGCCCCCTAATCATTTTTGTTGCCCTCCGCTGGACCCTTTCCAATTTTTCCACATCCTTATTGAGGTGTTGGGCCCAAAACTGGACACATTACTCCACATGAGACCTCACCAAGAGGGGAATGATCACGTCCCTCGATCTGCTGGCAGTTCTACTACTTCTACAGCCCAAAATGCCATTAGCCTTCTTGGCAACAAGGGCACACTGTCAACTCATCTCCAGCTTCTCCTCCACTGTAACCCCTAGGTCCTTTTCTGCAGAACTGCTGCCTAGCCACTCGGTCCCTAGTCTGTAGCAGTGTATGGGATTCTTCTGTCCTAAGTGCAGGACTCTGCACTTGCTCTTGTTGAACCTCATCAGATTCTTTTGGCCCAATCCTCTAATATGTCTAGGTCCCTCTCTATCCTATACACCACTCCTCCCGGTTTAGGGTCATCTGCAAACTTGCTGAGGGTGCAATCCATGCCATCCTCCAGATCATTAATGAATATATTGAACAAAACCAGCCCCAGGACCAACCCTTGGGGCACTCCGCTTGATACCGACATGGAGCCATAGATCACTACCTGTTGAACCCGATGATCTTGCCAGCATTCTATCCACCTTATAGTCCATTCATCCAGCCCATACTTCTTTATCTTGCTGGCAAGAATACTGTGGGAGACCATATCAAAAGCTTTGCTAAAGTCAAGGAATAACGCATCCACTGCTTTCCCCTCATCCACAGAGCCAGTTATAGTGACTGAGAATGCCCTAGAATAAGCATTTCTAAGAAACACGTGTTTAAAATATCAAGAAATTGTTTCTCTAAACTTTATAACATTTGATTAGTTTACATGTGAGCAGCTGATAGTAGCGAGATAAAGTTGTATTTAAATTCTGTATACAGCCAATAAATCTTATAGTAGCCTCACTCTTCTTAAATGGTATCTGTGACAGGGCCTGAATGGCCTAGGGAAAAAAATGTTTTTAATAATAACATTATTATTAAACATATAATAATGATAACCAGTTTCTGGTTTGGGGGCTATACTTCTATTGAGAGAGACTAGTAATCAGGGGTAATACTGTGGAGGACAAAGTGGTAGTAATCTACTCAAGCTCTGCCTCCAGCTCCAGAATAGTTGGGTTTTTCTGTTAAAATGACAAGCAGACAGTTATCAACGCTCATATTCTCATTATCATTAAACTTTTGAGTTAATACCATACAAAAGAGCTGGGATAGTTCACATTTATCTTAGGACCAAATGCTAAGCTGTGCCTTCAGTAACAAATTCATCACTAGACCCTAACGATGACTGATAGATAGAAAAGGGGCAGTTAGTGTATAATTTAAAGATAAACTGATACAGCATCAAATAAAGCAACATGCAATGTTTTCTATAGGGATTTACCTACATAAATATCTTTTTTTCTGTGACAAAAAGTTCAATAGTTGTAACACTGCTCAAACACTGATTGGTGGTCAAAAAGAATAAAGCACCAACTCTGTGGAAAGAACAAATAAAAGCAAGAAAATTAGCTATGCAAAGAGCTTTTTTAGCTAATGAGGAAGGAAGAACATTTATCAGTGGGAGATGGGTATCCTGTTACTACATGAAAATGGAATAAAGATACAGGAAGCAAATTAACTGTTTACTGGAAAGAGTCACCTTCTGATCTTATGTTAGAAAATAGTCAAACTTCTGGCTGAGGACAGGTAGAAACTGCTTCCCATGCAGTCTATCAACTCCCTTTGTTGTATATACCCTAGGTACTGTTCCATATAACATAACCTTATGGATCTTATTAAACTCCTTAGTGCAGGGACTGTTTTTCTGTTTGTGTCTGTGCAGTGGGGTCCTGGTCTATGGTCTCTTGATGCTACCATGGTACAAACAAACACTGTTTTCCTCTCTCACAGATACTTATTAAAAATGTAATTTATTTTCTACAGTATGTAGCAGTCTGCTTACTTTAGCACAAGAACAGAGGCTAAGTAAAAATCTAAACAAAATGAACTATCCAGTATGGTGTGTATGCCCTATTAAAATGTTCAGTTCCCCTGTTTACTAACCTGTTCTGAATGCCACTGGAATCATTTTTTATTCCAGAGAAAATGGCTCCTACAACTACTCCCAGACCAGTTGTAATACACAGCTGAAAGAAAAAGCAAGTAAGAATTTGCATTTTATTACAGATAATTATAATTGAAAATTATAATAACTACAGTAATAGCCTAACTAAACAGCAACAGCGGTTACTCATTAGTGAACTGACAAAAATGTTCTTACAAAATACTCTACAGTATTTTATTGTATTCTATTTTCATTCTACGTTCTGATGAGGGTAATGTGATTTTATAACCAACAAGAATTATACATCAACAGATTTTTTGTATCACTGTTCAAACAAATTTTAATAAATTCTTAGACTTTATTTGTGCAATTACTAAAACAATTTAATGGTATAAGATGTATGGCTAGCTACTGTACAGCTCAAAGGTGGTAGGATTTCTTCAAACAGATATTAAAAGTGATTTAATGAGAAGGATCCAGAGATATGCTCCCTACTGGAAAATAAACATCTGGTTCATTCACTGTTGCCTCAAAAATCAGCTACAAGATCAGTATAGAAAATCTGTAGTGTAGCCAAAGCAGGTCTGCAATGAAAACTATGACAGCAATGAGAGAAGATAGTTGGCATTCTAGAATCTTGCAGATGAAAGCAACATGAATAGCATCTACAAAAAACTGAAGTGCATCTGTGGACCAGGAAAAAAAGGAAGTGTGACACTCATTGCAGAAGATATAAGAAGATAAATTGACAAATTTGCAATTATGTCTTCCTGGACAGTTCTCTTGGGTGGCATCAGACGCTTGCTATTAACCATTCTAAGAGGTCAACTGATCATATAAGCAAGATAAAACAATTCCAGCTTTAACATTTTTTGAGAAAAATCAGTAAGTCTATATATCAGCTCAAAAATCACTCCTCACTAGGGGTTCTGGATGTCTTCATTTTGAAAATAAAGAGTTTAACACAGTCTTTGACGGTTATTTGTATCTATTTGGGAATTTTCAGTCAGGACAAGTATTTAAGTTGTGATTATATTTCCTCTATATCAGAAAGAGAGCAGAATATAGTATGGAAATTACAAGGAGACTTGCCCTCTATATATCTATGGCTAACACTTTCTAAATTTAAGACTAAAAGGGACCATCGTGATCTTTAGTCTGACCCCTTGCATAGCTATATAATATCACCCAGAAATTCCTGCATCAAACCCAGTACCTTTTTAAAATCTTGATTAAAAGATTATAAGTACTGAATAATTCATTGTGACGTATGATTATAATATGACCATATATATCATTCTCGCTGTTATATGAATGCAACAAATTTTATACCAGGTATGTCATGTAAGGTATCAATGGAAAAATTACAATCTATTAAATATGATTATCCTGTTTGTATGCATGTATCATCTTTTCACCAAAGTTATGAATATTGACTATATATCTGTATTTCAAATGTGTTTGCTCCTAGAGTAACACCCACAAGACAGTTGGCATCCAGTCTAGCCAACACATTGTGAATGGACCATTCAAGTTGGTGGCCCATTAATTAACATAATGGGCCACAGAAAAAATGTGTCCCCCCTCGTTCTGCCTTTCTGATGACATTTGAGCCAGAATATGGGGTAATGACTGCTCCTATGATTCATCAAAGCATGAAAGGGCATGTGACTAGCTCATGTGACCCTGGACTCCATCTTGTGCCTGTAGTTTTCCACAAACTAAGACTGAGAGCTTTCCCTCCACATGGCAGAAAGCATAAAAAGCTCTGGAAGCATCTCCATTTGGACTCCTTCCTGCTCTGATCTCTGGACTTACACTAAAAGGAGCATTCCAAACAATGGGCCGAGGACCTTCCAATCTTTTTGGAAGTTGCCAGAGATTTTACAAGCCAGCAGTTTATTCCATCATTGCTACAAACCTGATCCAAGAACTTTGCAATAAGTGTATGTATTTGTTTTCCTTGACCATTTTAACTCTCCCTTCTTTCTTTTCTCTTAGAAATAAACCTTTAGATATTAGATACTAAAGGATTGGCAACAGTGCAATTATTTGGTAAGATCTGAGTTATATACTGACCTGGCTATGTGGGATTAGAAGAACCCTTTGATGAAAATGGTTTTAAATAACCACTCATCATATAGTCTGGTGCCCGGATGGTAAAAGAAGGGCTGGGATGCCTAAGGAGACTGCATTTCTGACTTCTTGTTAACCAGTGTGGTGAGAGAGAAGTTTACTTTTGTTACTGGCTTGGTATATCTGATGGAAGAATACCCACTAGTTTGGGGGTGAGTCTGCCCTATTTTCCAGCAGTTTGTCCTGAATCTGGTTTTCTCAGCTGTGACCCATTGAGACACGGTGACATCCACCACTTTCCTTGGATATCTGTTCCAATCACTAGTAGTAGATACCTTCTCCTTGAGTAGGTACTTATAGTCTCTGCTCAAGTCACCTCTTAACCTTCTTTTCAATAACTAAGCATGTTGAACACTTTAAGCTCTTAGCTATAAGATATCTTCACACTTTGAATCAGTCTTGTGACTCTTCTCTGAACATTCTGCATGTTTAATACCGGAAGTGGAGATAGCATTCCAGCTATGGACTCACCAATGCCATTTCCATATTGCCCTATTTATAAATTTAAGATTCTTGTTAACCCTTTTAACTATAGCACTGCACTGTGAGGTCACATTCATGACCCATCTGTCCTTTTAAGGGGCCTTTCCTGAACACAACTCTCCATCCTATACATGTAGTCTACATTCTTTGTTCCTAGATCCTGCAGTTGGCTCTGTTAAAATGTATGTTGTTTGACTGTGCCCAGCTTACCAAGTGATCCAAATTGTTCTGTATAAGTGACTTCTCCTCATTATCATTTACCACTCCACCAATCTTTTTGTCATCTGCAAACTTCATGATGAATGATTAAGGCCATTAGTAACATTTTTGCACAGTGTTGAGTCAAGAATTGATGTCAAGAGAATCCCAGTAAAAATACCCCACTTGGTGATTCTCTAACAATTATGTTTAGAAAACTACCAGTTAGTTTTTAATCTATTTAGTGTGTGCTATAATAATTTTATAGTGCTTATTTTTTAAATCTTAATGTTGTCATATTAAGTCAAATATCTAAGTCTTACAGAAGTCTATTACATCAACACAATTATCTTTATCAACCTGTGAAGGGACGTATAGATTAATCCTTTCTGGATGAGTATAGGGTTTAAGGGAGCCTGAGAAATCTGTTAACCTAACCTGGAATAACTGGGGACGATGTGATCAAGTTGAGGGACGAGATTAAAAGAAAGTACAGGGCAGTCAGAGGAAATAGGCCCAGATGAGAGCATAGGTAGAAGTCCTCTGCCAGAAGGGATGGGACTTTAAAGGAATCTGGCTAGAGAGTCAGGTCCTGAACAAAGGAAACTGTTGGAAAAAGCACAAAAAAGGTGATCCATAATGGCTGTGCAGCAACCTAACCAAACTCTAAACCACCTCAAAGCATGATAGCACATTCCTCAACTTTTGATAAAAGCATATTGATTGGCATTAGATATATTTCCATCTTTTAATCCTTTATTGCTTTGGCAATAGGACTTTTCAATCAGTTCCCCCAACATATGTCAAATACATTTCTTCACAAAAGTCATTAGCTTTCAAAGAAGCACTAAGGCAGTCCCTCTAGAAATATACCTATAAAAACAAGTTACCATTTGCCTGTTAAATGTCTTATTTATTGATCTTATTTTAAAACAGCCTCAAATGTTTGTTTAAATACACAGCTGGCACTTAGGAAATTCTAGGAGCTATTAGACTGATTGAAGGGTGATAATTCAGCCACTAAACCATGAGAATTTTCATATTCGAGGAGCCCAGAACTGAGAATTTAAGATTGACAATGGCTTTCTTGTACTAGATAAAAACTAGTATCCCTGCTCTGCTGATGAGGAACAAAACAAAACTCCTAACACAAACAAAAACAAAAACTCCTAACATAATACAAACCAAAGTGAGAATAAACCTTATCTTCTATACAAAAAATAAATTTTCAGAGTTTGGTTTACAAAATGTGTATTTCTAATATTTCCAGCTCAAACAAATATATCCAAAAACAGTACTAGTTTAATAACTATAACAAAAGGCTCTTTAATATACTAAGTGCAGAGGAGGGAGCAGAGACATTGCTGAAGTAAAGAGAAACCTCCTTCACTTTTGTACTGAAACAATAAAGTAGAAAAGAAATCACTTCTAAACTATTATTTCTTTCAAATGCTAGGTTCAAACAATACATTTTTTTAAAGTAGCAACTTTGTGCTTTTAACAAGGGGTGTATTTTTAAATCTATTCAATAATGGATCTAAGGGGGGGTATTGAGCCATATTAATAATTTATTTGACAGTAAAGCCCAATAGAAAGGATGTTAAAGCCTACTTGATTCCAGAACAATCCAATTATTGTTAGTTTTAAGCCAACAGAAACATGAATTTTTCCAACAGATAAAAAAGTATGAATGGCTTTAATGACATAATCAGAATGATGAAAAATTGTACATGATTATTTCTTAATATGTAGAAGCAAAAAAAAATCTTAGCAAATATGATGGTGTCAGGCAGTTCAGTCATGGTTAAGCATGAGGGATGCATGAGTCTTAATACTATAAAGCATTTCACACATGGTACCATATCACTAAGAACCTGCTGAAAGGACCAAATGTCAGGGATAATTCAGCCACTAAGCTAACTGTAGTGGAAAACAATGATCATATCAAGACTAATTTGGAGAGGATTAGCAAAACCGGCTTAGTGAACTGTGCACCACTTATAGAATGTATTTGAAATCCATTCCTAATGAGGTTTGGGAGATAGAAAAGATTGTGAGAAAGAAAGTCAGGACCGTTAACCCTGGAGTATTATAAAGCTTGAGAGTATAATTCTTGTCACAAGATCAAGCTTTTACAAACCAATTATTAGGGATATCCATAATATCAACATACAGATATACCTCCAAAAACCTTTTAACGTGAGAGATTCTGAACAGATCTCCCGTATGCTGGTGATCATAGTCTTTTGGAAAATGTTTGCATTGTTGAAAAATGCTCACAAAGGTTTGATTGTATCATTTAAGCACAGTTCAGTGCAGAGCAATGCTGACATGCATTTAAGCACAGTTCAGAGATGCAGCGGGCCAATGAGAGCACAAAAAGGCATTCAGATAGAATGTGTACTGGAGCTCCTGGGCATGCAGACTCTGCATATGCAATACTTCTGTGCTTTGTAGGGCGAAGCCTACTTCCCTGCATGGCTGCCCAACACTGTTGATCAGTGCATAAAAGGGCAGAGCCATGGCCTGACTTCCTGTCTGCCCTTCCTCACCCTTTTGGGAATAGGAGTAATATGGGAGCAGTCCACTTTACGGGGCTGCAATTCTGCCTGATCCTCACATGGATTACGCAAGTGAGGAAGGGAAGGCTTCTTGTGCTCCCCTCTTTTCACTGGCCACCATTGTAAGGATCAGGCTGAATCTGGCCAAAGTAGTGGTGGGACATAGCAGTGCATACATTTATATTACTGCATTTGTTGTCATTAATCTATCAATTCTAAATAGTTTATCAATCCTTCCATTTGCTGCTCCAGAAGTGTACATGTTAAGCAAAGGTAAGAAAAGGGAAAAATATGTTCTATCTTAGTTAACTATGTAAAGATTTCCACAGTGTGAAAGACTATTTAAAGTCATACTGTTGGCTAATCAACTGGAAGTTTTTTCGCTTATTTCTTAATTATTAGAAGCCAACATTTTATATTTCAACCCAACTCATCTTCAGAAAGAAACAGACTATTTATAACTGTTCATGTTTTAAAGATTCACTAAAATTACCTGGGCCATGGAGCTTTGTGGGTTATATATCAAGTTTTTAAATGTGCGTCTGGACACCCACTTGAGCTGGTGAAAGAAGGAAGTGCTATATGTGATTTTCTGGAAATCTGCACTCATCTTCCTTTTATTTTTCAAAGACAGCTTCTCTAATTCTGTTTTTGTTTCTTTGTAGTAAGAGGAACTGGAAAACAACTCCGCTAATTTCTCAGCAATAGTCTTATCACCTCTGTCTTCTTCAATGGTTTCTTCAGATTAAAAAGAAAATTATTGTAGGAGAAATAGCAGTAGAAAGCTAAGGACAGAAATTAGTTCATGGCCATTTAGATATGCTGAAGTTTTCTTTTCCCTCCGAAAGGGCTACATTTTATCCTCAAAAATCTCTTAGCATAAATAGAGACGAGGCTGAACCAGAATCCCACATCTAAACCTACAGAATATTACAGCAATTCAGATCAGGATTCAAGCTTCAAAGCTCAAGTTTATTTCCATATCGGGCACAAAGAAGAATCCCAGTAATGGGATACCTAGGACCAGGTTGGGGACCACGTGGAAATGATGATGACATGCACTGTACAGTTTATTGCTGGGTATACTCCCAGGTATTTTAAGTGAATGAAGTTGTGGCCTAGTTAAACCACATGTATTGCCTCCTGCATTTTTTCCAGGGTGGCCAGAATATCTAATGGCAAACCAAACATGTCCCAGAATAAACTGTGCGGTTCAGATGCCATAACACAGGTTTCTCTTCATGTTCTCAGGGACCTTATACTTTCTGAATGCAACTCCCCAAGAAGTTCCCTGAGAATGTAAAGCTGAAAACTATGTTAAAATCTTGGAGGCTGAATCACACAATCTAGCCGTAATCTTACCCACAAGTAACTGCAGGCACAAAATTAGAAACAAAAGAGTTTTCTGCTTTTAGACAAGAAGCGGCATTTGGAGCAATGCTCCAGTATGTATTCCTCTCCCAGGCGGGTGAGACATCTGGAGTGCCTGTTGTTAATAGGCATGGTACAGTTGCACAACTGGCAGGTTTTGAAGCCCAGAGACTTGGAATCTGGCATGATGTGGGAATACCCTTGGGTACAGGAGGGGTGTTGGAAAGCTCTTAGTTAAGTCCCCCAACAGGCAAAACAAAGAAAGTAAAGTTAAAAATTAATAAATTAAATCTTAAAAAGCTTAAACAAGCTCACAAAGTGAGTTAGGAGAAGCTATGTTGCATGAAGACACGTGCTGCAGGTGTTCCGGCACGCACCACAGTTACTAAGAAGGAATAGAGTAAAGACTGCAACCACTCCACCTCTTATCCTTCACCTATGATAGCCAAGAGGTTATTAGGGGTTCAGGTGTGGCCATAACAGATACTGCTATTCAAAAAGAATCTGATCTCGCACACATGGGTGCATGTGCATCATGAATGGGATCAGTGTGGACAATCACTTGACCTCCAGCTCCCATACCTGATAAATTGTATTGACTGACAAATTCTGATTTGCTGAGATTCACAGCAGTTGAGTCTCCATTAATGATATCCAGAAAAAAATCAGCAGGATTGTTGTATGGCTCACATTCATAACCTGCAAAGAAAGAATATCAGATCTCTAAAATAAGTCATTCAATAGATGGGAAAAATATGTTGCAATATTAAGGGTAATATTATTAAAAACTGTCTTAAAGGGAAAGCAATTAGCCATCAAAAGGTACCATCTAATGCAACAAGTCAGCTTCACCAAAGATAAAAATAGAATGGGCCCAAACTACAAAGTTCATGTGTGTTTGGTTCCAGAATTTTGGTTCATTCTGTTACGGTACTTGAATCGATGGCACACTTCAGATTTGGATTTGGATGATCACCACGCTTTCAAATGGCTGACCAAAATAGGGGCTTGAATGAGACACTAAGCTGTTTGAAGTCTATCCAGACAAAACAGTGATACATTTAGGGTGGCATAAGCATCTAAAAGATTTGGTAGGGATGATATTGGTCCCTATTTTCACAACATGGATGTACTGCTGGATCCCTGACTCCTTCTGAATTCCCAGGAAGCATTAGTAGCCAAATGTCTTTTTCCATTTGGTCGTGAACATTTCTCTCTTTTCATGAATCTCGTAACAATTATTCATGCCTCTGTGATTTCCTTATGGAATTATTAAAATATGCTTCATATGGGGCTATCCATAAAGACCATTTAGAAATTATACTTGGTTCAGAATGCAGCTGCTCACTTATTTAGCAGGGTAGGATGTACAGAGAACATTAGATCAGTTCTCCAAGGTCTGAATAGGCTTCCTCCTGTTCATTTCTGGATGCAATTAAGGTATTGATGTATCAAATTCTGCAAGATTTGGGACTTAACTACCTAATGAACAACTTCTCTCTCTATATGCATTCTTAGCAGCTGCAATCAGCAGAGATGCTCTTGCTCAAAAGTCCTTATATACAAACATCCAGGATTTACAGGCAGGATGTTATTAGTGGAGTGCCACTGACTCTGGAAAATGCTTGCCCCAACTGCTCTGAGTCTACTGGAATATTCAGATAAACATTTTAAGCACATTATTTCACAACACAGCTAAGACTTTTGAATTAGGATATGTGGTTAGAAAACATTTAGTTCTTTAAAATATTAAAAATTGCTATATCTTAATAGTGTTCATATCTTACAGTCCACTTTTGATGCACAGGAAGATGAGTCTTGATGATTGCATTTGCCCACTTTGGTCTCGGGATATAAAGCTTTTAGCATAGTTCATCATCACAGAGGCCACAGTGACAGGGATTCATAGCTTAAATAAATGATATTTGCTCCTTTTTTTAATACTGAATTCATTGTTAAACAAGATGTCATTCATTCCTTACTTATACAATAGGGCCCAGATTCTCCGAAGTATTTAGGTGTCTAACTTCCCCTGAGATCAATGGGAGTTAGGTGCCTAATTACCTTTGAGAATCTGGGTCAAAAATCAGTATAATGTGCTGGAAGGCTAGAGGCCAACATCAATATAATATGCTGGAAGACCATCATTGTGACTTGAACTCCCTTTGAAAGCTCACCAATAGATTTGAAGTACTGCAGAGCATTCCGAGCAGGGCCATGGTACAACAGGCTTCCTGCAGCCAGTAACATCAGGCTATCAAACAATCTGAATATGGAGTACCGGGGCTGATGGAGTGAAAAGATTATTGTTTTCCCCTGACTTGACATCCTGAATGCAAAAAAAATAGAATAGGAGAGGCATTAAACCTCTGCAACTACAGCATTCCTTTTCTCTTATATTTTCTTTCTGCTATGAATGGCTAATACCACTCATAATCTGAAATAGTGACAAACAGATCAAATCAAATCCTGGAGTCCTCTCTCAATTTGTACTCAATCATTACTTAAGCAAGTGCCCACTGACTTCAATAGTAGCTTGTTTAAGTAAAAACTGAGTCAAAGAAGAATACGGACCTCAGAATTTGGCCCATTATTCATAAAGTATACCCTTATAATGAATTATTCTCATGATGTGTACCTAAGCATTCATCATTCTCTTGATGAATTGATAGCTGAAATGAGATGAAAGACCACGTATTTTCCAAAGAACAATTTATAAAAAATAAATTCTTGTGCAAATATTTGTAACATCTTAGGATAAGTTGCGTATTGTTTTATAAGATATAATGGAGCAAACAAAGCAGAAGAAAGTTTAAAAGGGCCAAATCCTAAAGCTCTTACTGGGTGGGACAAAGAGAAAGTGAGGATCATCAAGTCTTGGTCAGATTCTAAGCTCTCATACGTACAGGACCAAGTAATGTAAATTACTGCAGAAGCGCTTAAGTATAAAGTAATTAGCAATGCTCTTCCTTCCATGAGGTGTGGCATTCCCTCATCCACTCCAAACACATGACACATTATTCAGAGAGCTGTCCTAGGGATATTGAGAACTGGCAGGGTAGGTAACTGTGAATGCATGAGATTTCTACATCAAAGTTCCTTTCCCTGGGCAGATCCTCCAAAAGGATTTGTTTGTTGGTCCAAACTCCCTGCCCCTTTTGGCACAGTGGGAGTTGTGGGACGGGAGAGAGAGTCTGATCCATTGTAGTGAGGCAGACTGGCCTCCCACTGAGTCAGAGAGGGAGGAGCCATTCTGTGATCCCTAATGGGTGGAGCCAGGCTAGGCTCACCCTTCCTGCTGAAAGCTAAGGGGTGGGGCAGGAAGTATAAAAGGGAGAGCCTGTAACCCAGCTGAGTCTGAGCCAGGGAAGGAAACAAACATATCCTGGTTGCTGCAGCTCCCTGGAGTGAAACCTGTGTTGTGCCTTGCCATGCTCTGCTGCTGAAGGAGACTGACCCAGGCAAAGAGCTGCAAGGACTGCCATTCACCACATACCCCAAAGAGACCATGGACAACCCTGAGCTGCAGGTACATGGTGGTGGGCAAGCAGAAAGTAGCCCAGGGACAGCCAGCTATAGTTAGGGTGACCAGATGTCCTGATTTTTATAGGGACAGTCCCAATTTTGGGTCTTTTTCTTATATAGGCTCCTATTACACCCCCACCCATCCTGATTTTTCACAGTTGCTGTCTGGACACAATAGCTATGGTCCAGTTGTATTGTTGCCTGAATCCAGGTCAGTGTATTGTGGCTGGATCCCTGACCCAGTGATGGAACCATCTGCCACTGTTAGGGCCCTGGGGTAGGACCTGGTGGAGTAGGGTGGGCCTGGGACCCGTGGGGTGACCGCTTCTTCACCTTAGGCCAAGGGGCCTGCATTTGTCTGCCATCTGCCTGTGCGAGGATGACAGACTGTCTGGTGTTTCACCCTGCCTGAAGGCCTGAACTCCCTAAGACTATTTGATTCCTCTGTCCTGGCTGATGGCTGGATCCCCGAGACTGTTTGTTTGTCCTACTCTATCCTGCCAGAGGGGCCTTGACCCCACCACTTGCATCACAACTCCCCTGAAACAGAGCAGTGCCCCAGTGATGTAGTGAGGTTGTATGGCCTCCCACTGAGCCAGAGAGGGAGGGATGACTGCTAATGCACTACACTAGCTGATAGCAGAATCAGAAGGAAATTCCACTTGTGGAAGCCTGCAGTTTCCATTCCCTTACATGGGAATAACCCAATCATAAACCAATACATCAGGCTGTGACTATTCCTAAACATATATTAATTCCAGATACAGTATATAGAGTACATTTCTATCAAAGACAAGATAGTTCTTTCCCGGTGATTCCATTGCAGTCACCTTTTCAGGAGCAGCAAGACAGCATTGGCAGTGCTGGCATCTAATCCAGTAGTTGGTTCATCTAAGAACAAGACTGCAGGGTCAGTAATGAGTTCCATTCCAATATTGGTTCTTTTTCTCTCTCCCCCAGATACACCACGAATAAACTGGGTGCCAACCTAGTGCAAAAAAAGCATCACACCTTTAAAAGGAGATTTCTTAATTAACTAATTTTTATTAACCTTCTCAAAATCCTGGAAAATATTAGAGCCAACTTCAGGTGTTAGATCAGAAACCAATATTTACATGAAACAAACACATTCACATGATTTAGTGATGAAAGGATAGCAATGCATCAAAAATGAAAAAATTAACCAGTTTTCTAACAAAAAAAATTAAGATTCAGTTAAGATGGTAAATGAAGGTAGCTTTTTAAAGGGTGCCTTATTAGAGTGCTGTAAATTTAAAACAAGAAAAATGTGTCTCTATGCTGCTAATCCCCATGACTTTTAAGCACCTCAGGATTAAAAAATACATATAGACTTGTATTTAGTGTGTGTGAATGGTGCCACAAATGGTGGGATGTCGGGGAGCAAAGTGCAATTCTATTCTGAAAAGTGGGTATGAAAAATGCACCTTCTAAACCTACAGATCTGCTCCCTGCATGTATGCAAAGTCATATCTGATTACTTTCAGGACAAGAATAATTTGTACTGCATTTTATTCCTATGAGAGAGACTGAGATGTCATCTGTTCTTTTAACAGAATTATTTAACTTCCATTTGCTCAATCAATCAGTGACATCTGTACATCCCCCATTCAAAGTATCACAAGGCATCATTTGATATGCAGAATCTTTTATTATTCTTGATAAAGTGCTAGAAAGAAACAACTCAGCTTCATTTACAGAACCCAGGGTTTAACTACAGAGATGGAAGTTAGGAAAAAACACTTTTTGAATTGTAAATTCTATACATTTGATATAGAAATCACTGAGATACTATGTATAGAACATCACAATGCCATTTTCAAGTCTCTTTTCGGGGTCGAAGTATACTTTAAGCTAGTCTTAACTCTGCATTTCCTGCTTTTCAAATGTTTGCTGATTGTAACTACAACATTCTAACTAGGTTGGTTGGTTTGTTAAATGTTATGTAATTACAACACTAACTGTCTCATACCTCAGCTTTTTGTTTGGTAATATTAAATACTATGTCATGCTATGCCATGTGTAGTTACCTTGGAATCTGCCACTTTGGCCAAACCCAATTCCCTGATGATTTGGTTCACCCGTTCCTTCTTTTCCTGTTCAGACACGGTACTTGGCAATCGAAGAGCAGCTGAGAACTCAAAATTTTCTCTCACTGTCAGGGTCCCCATAACCACATCATTCTTACAAGACACAAAAATATTAGCAAGTTTTAGTTTCAAGCTTAATTTTTCCTTTATTTATACTATGCAAGAATATTGTAATGAACAAGCATTAACATCTGCAGGAAGGGAAAAATGAACAAGACCAAAGTTCACAAATATGATACTTTTGATATAAGAGTCCAACAGAGCTTCTTTCATCAACAAGCAATGTGTTTTCAGATATATGCCTCAGCCTTTACAATTAAATTCTCTTTACTTTTGAAATCATATTAACATTGTTTAACTTCTCACGGCGGTATCTGTATTGAGGGATTTTGTGCCAGTGAACTAGGGAGATTCCCCAGCCCAGAGAAGTCCCAACCTCTAGTGGTCTGTTTACTTGTACTGGGGAATGCCTGGCTGTGGTCTGTGGAAATAGAAGCCCAAATCCTTACTGTATTGAATTCCTAGTGCTAGATAATCTAATCTAAAACCATGTTTGCCTACACTAGCTAGTAGGCTTCCTTCCAGTAGCAGTGTGACATACCCTAAGCTCTCTCTAGGACATCGCAGTCGGAGGCAAAAAGAGCAAAGCAGAAATCTGAATATAAAAGTAATAACAGGACAAATGAAAAAACTGTAATGTAAATAACTGTACAAAGCTAATACAACTGGGCCCTTATCCTAGCTGACACCTCAAGACAATACTGTAATAAAAATAATATTGAAATAAATGTAAAGTAGACACATCTGAAAGAATCAACAATGGGGCACATGACTTACAAGGAGAAGCTGAGGGAACTGGGGTTATTTAGTCTGCAGAAGAGCGAAGGGGGATTTGATAGCAGCCTTCAACTACCTGAAGGGACGGTTCCAAAGAGGATGGAGCTAGGCTGTTCTCAGTAGTGGCTGATGACAGAACAAGAAGCAATGGTCTCAAGTTGCAGTGGGGGAAGTCTAGGTTGGATATAAGGAAACACTATTTCACTAGGAGGGTGGTGAAGCACTGGAATGGGTTACCTAGGGAGGTGGTGGAATCCCCTTCCTTAGAGGTTTTTAAGGTCAGGCTTGACAAAGTCCTGGCTGGGATGATTTAGTTGGTGTTGGTCCTGCTTTGAGCAGGGGATTGGACTAGATGACCTCCTGAGGTCTCTTCCAACCCTAATATTCTATGATTCTAACTGCAGATCATTTTCCTGCAAATTTTCAGCAACGATTAGAAACATAACAATTGGGTTGAAAATAAGAGAAGATTTTCTTTGTTTTTAACATCTTATTGTAGTCTTTGAGGCCAATGAAAATAAGTTCAAATTCAGGTGAAATTCAGTCAGATCCAGAATAATAACCAAAGTGTAGTAGAAAATGGAAAAACTATCAAACACGAGATGTTTGTTTACGATAGAAAAAAAATTATCAAAAAATGGGACACTAGAAAAAGAGTAAGAAACACTACACTCGTTTCTACATTTTGTATCAGGTTCTTTTGTTAATAAATTTATACCATAATTCTCATCAGAGGTCTGTATGAATCAATTAGTGGTTACTTTTAATCCAGATTGTCTGTCTCTCTGGAGGGAGGTTAAAACAGTAAAGGCAGACAGTAACTGCAGGCTCATTTACCTGTACCACATATCCAGAGATGCATTTAAAATTGGCAGGCCGAGGAGCTCCATTTATCAAAATCTCTCCAGAGAGCCCATGAGGATCTTTCCTTGCAGCTAAGATATCTAATAGCCTAGAAAAAGAAAAATCAGGCTCCCAAAAGGGTTCTGAAGAGGAAATCTTTGAACAGTGGAGTAGGTAGAAGATAAATTTGGCATACAAATCCAGTTAACAAAATGTGTTGTGCACACAATTTTGATGCTGAAATGCAAGCTCAGCTTTTCTCCTGTGACAAGATCTGCTCACCCAATAAGCAGAGGTGGGACTGTCAGAGTCAGGGCTCCCTGATTTTGAGGGAGCTTTTGTGCTGGCCTTGGCAAAGGTTTGAGCAGCCTATGAGCTGCTGCAATTTATGCCAGCTGGAAATGGTTCCAAAACTTAGATTTACATCACAAATTTAGTTTGTACACCTAAATCAAGTAGCTGAACTCCAGATACTTTATTTTTGAGCACGGAAATCTGAGTTATCGTTTGGGTGATAAAGATGCAGTTTGGGGCATATTAAGAGTTTGGGTTGAAGCCAGTTTGAACACTTGGCACTTGTGTTCCTAATCATCCGTACTATAATTATGCAGGCACATTTTCTGTTTGGCATAGTTTTTCAATGTGATGAATATGGATAACATAAAACAAGTCCTTTCATTGCTTCATTACTTACGAAGATTTGCCACTGCCAGTGGGTCCCAAAATTGCATTAAGACCGGGTCTCATAATCCCACTGCAAACAAAAGCAACACTTCCTGAATACATGGTTCTATTTGTAGATTAATTCACTTAAAATGAAGGCCTTTTTTTGTCTGTGCGTGGTATTGTAAAAACCAAATCCTTTGGGAACTGGTGATGCTCCTCAGCTATGTGAAATAACAAAATTATAAAAAAATTAATGATCTTCTAGCAAGTATTTTTAGTTTTGAAATATACTAAATTATATTTCAGAGTGGTAGATGTGTCAGTCTGTATCAGCAAAAAACAAGGAGGAGTCCTTGTGGCACCTTAGAGACTAACAAATTAAAAAACAAAAACAAAAAACCCCACACATTTAGCTCCTCTTTTTCTCCCAAAGTTCATGTCCAATTGCATACCTATACACATTTTTCCTGAGAGTTTACAGTTTGTGCCTACAAACTAGTGACTTGCACACAAACGTGATTAGACAACTCTTTGCCATCAGAACTAAGGTAGGCTTTGAGTTAAGCATCTGGAAAGTGATTTTCAAACTCTCAAATAAATCAGACTTTCAATATGAATCACAAATTACAACTGAACTGTCAACACTTCTATATAAGGGTTCTAAACTACCAGTTCAGATAATTTCTTCACTTTTTTCTTTCAAATTATTATACAACATTTATAAAAGTAATATATCAGTCCAGCATTAAGTTTAAATAACACACAACTGATGTTGTAAACCTCATGTATTAAATGTATCAATATCACATTAATTCTGTTTTATAAACATATACTAAAGTTAACATATAAAGTGTGAATTCAAAAACTGGATTTTTACAGTCATTTTATCAATCATTCCTGAATCTATCTGATGGATGATGACATGAGGTTGTTGACTAAGTTGTATGAAAAAGAAAACAAATAACATACACTAGACATTTTTTAAATACATACTTGATATCTTTCAAAATTTGTTTAGGAACGGCTTTTTGACAATATAAAAAGCCACTCTTCACTTTCACTCTGTAGCAGATGTTGTGAAAGGTCACAGTGGCTTCTGCAGGAAACTTCGGCTTTTCTATAGAGGACAGTTTTCTCCAGGGGAAGCCATTGGTACTTGGTTCTGATATCTGAATACTGCTGTGTGGCTGGTTCTCTGTCATTCTGGAAGGATGTTTCTGCTGTTTATAACAAAAATAATTATAGTAAAAGTTACTGTTTTTATTTTTTTTTATTCACAATAAAAAAATCAATAGAAACAAGTAGTTAAAATATAATTTTAATGTTTTGTTGTGGGAGAAACCTACATGTATGGTAACATTCATGACAGTCTCATATCCTATTAATTCCTCTTTAAAAAAAATCAACTATACAATAACAGCAAGATCTCAGTCAACCACAGCATACCAAAATTGAATGCCATTATCCGAGAAATGACTATAAATACCTCCTGACACTATTATGTCTTTTTTTTTTAAATAAAGCCCAATTCCTTCAAACTACTATTTACCTGTTAGCCTTTTCCTCAAAGCATTACTCAGTTTTTGAACCCACCAATGAACAAATCATTTCCATAAAGTTAAATCTCTGGAAAGAAGGCAACAGCAGAACTTTCAATCTTTACTAAACAAGATACAATATTTTGTTTTTTCATATTGTAATTTGAATATAATGCAAACAAGAACCTACAAAGAAACAAGTACCACACCTGTATTATGGCTAATTTTGTCCACTTTTATATTATACTTAATAACTCGGGCCCTATCAATTTCACGGCAGTGAAAAATATGTCACGAACTGTGAAATAAGTCCTTCTCCATGAAATCTGATCTCTCCATGCTGCCAGGAGTGCCCCAACCAGAGGCTCCTAGTGCAGGCCGGGCTGAGGTGGGACAGTCGACTTTCCCCTGCACCGCCACTCTCAGCAGGGAGATCAGACCCACCACCAGAGGCAGCCCAGAGCTGGGCTCAGGGCTTCCACTCCCATGGATTCTGCCAGGGCTCAGGGTGCCCATTTTTCCAGGGACCCAGAAATTGGCCAGGGACCCTGTGTTAATCCACCACTGGCAGGTACTAGCAGCTATAAACCCTCAGCTTCAGTTCATCTGCAAATTTGACACCATCAGCTCAGGATTAAACAAAGACTGTGAATGGCTTGCCAACTACAAAACCAGTTTCTCCTTCCTTGGTTTCCACACCTCAACTGCCAGAACAGGGCCTCATCCTCCCTGATTGAACTAACCTCATTATCTCTAGCTTGCTTGCATATATATGCCTACCCCTGGAAATTTCCACTACATGCATCTGATGAAGTACGTATTCACTTAGGAAAGCTCATGCTCCAAAACCTCTGTTAGTCTATAAGGTGCCACAGGATTCTTTGCTGCTATGACTATGTTTGTAAGTGTCACACAATTACAGACAAAAAATATTAGACTGTATGTGAGGGGGGTATAGATTTATAAAAATCAATGTAAAGAAATGAAAGAGTAATAAGACTAAAAATAAATCAACCAAACCAAGAGTTATAAAGACTCAATTGTTTTACAGTGATTTGAGTAGATATTTATATTTATAATGTTGTACTTACGGAAGTGCTTTTCATACAGACTATTTTTTTGCACAATATTTACTATTGTTAACATTATAGAAATGTTTTTAGTTCTCATTTAAATTAAAGGGACTGAGGATTACCTAGTTTATCACTTCTCTGAAAGGATATTTGTACATGATTGGAGTGGAGATGGGGGTTGTAGGGGTGGGGGGGTGTAGATGTAAATGGGGGTGCAGTTGTGTATGGGTAGGATGATGTATGTATTTGTGCAGTGCAAATTGGGTTATAGATGTGTATGGGGTAGGTATAGATGTATGGGTGGGATGTGGGTGTAGATGGAGACTTTAAGTGTGTATGGATGGGGTGGGGTATAAATGGAGGTGTAGGGGTTTGGATGGGGTGTAGATGTGTATGTATGGGTGGGGTGTAGTTGGAGATGCAGGTGTATAGATGGTTGCGGTGCGGATGGGGTGTAGGTGTGTATGAGCAGGTTGTACATGGTTGGGCTGTAGGTGTAGAGATGGTTGCAGTACAGATGGGGTGTAGGTGTGTATGTGAAGGGTGTAGATGGGGGGGTTGTACATGGTTGGGGTGTAGGTGTGTAATAGTGGGGTTGAACCCCTCTCCCCGCAGCACAGTTACCATCACCCTTACCTTGCAGGGCTCACGGGGGAGTCGCTAGTAGGATTTTCAGCTGCTGCTGGGATCCCGGCCCGCTCCGCTCCCTGCCCCTGCGGCAGCGAAGCGCCTGCTACCGCCCCGCCCTGGCCTACGCAGCAATGGGCAGGGGACAAGGATGCGCGGGCAGGCACGTGCCAAAGACGGGTGACGGGTGCTCGGTTCGCGCTGATGGGGTGGGACGCGGCTCTTGGCTTGGGAGGCTCGCGCCTGCCCATCCCCCCATCCCGTTCTTACTTCTCAGGCATCCCTTCTCGCCCGTGTGCAGTAGTTTCCCCCACCCGCCCCGCGCGTGCAGAGTAACGGCTTTAACGGCTGCCACTGGGAGCGCGCGCACCTGTCAACGGCCAGGCCAGGGACGCAGCCGCCTCATTGTTTGTTCTCTGCCCCGGCACTGGGGCACTGCGCGCACACTGGCGCGCACACTGGCGCCGTCTGTTGTGCCCCCTCCCCCGCTCAATAAAAGCGCATGAGAAAGAGAGCGCGCAAGGGTGTCGAGTACAGGCACTTCTTGTGCAACTGACAAAATTGAAATAAAAATCCCCCCCAAAAAAGTTTAAAAATAAACAGCGACATTATTCACTGACGCTTTATTTTTATATATAAAAATACATTCTGCCAAGGGTATGGATGTGGTTATCCTGAAAAGCTGTGCAATAAAATCCAATATTCTCCTTTTAATATTGGCCAGTTATAGATGTGTGATGCCAATTTCAAGAACCCTGTGTAAACGGTTGGCTCTAACAACAAAAGAAGGACTAGGAAAATAATTCACTAAAATCAGTGGCACAGTCAGATAAAGGCTTTATTTGTGAGCATGGTACAAACGATTTGCTTAGGAACCTGCTGATTTTAAGGCCATGGCACTGGTGAGCTATTGGCTACTTTGATGGTAATTTACCTTGATTGTGATAGATGATATTTAGAAGGTTTGCATAATGAATATCAATGTTACATACAAATTTGCTTCTGTTATACAGGAATATATCATTTGCATATACTGTACAGTTCAGATATCTCACTGGAGATTGTGACAAAACAGCTTATTTTGTGACAGGTCAGAAGGAAAGACAATAATCAAATAATACATAGTATTATTAGAATCAGTTCAATGACTGTTAAGAGGTACATTTTATATTTTAATTAATGGAACAAACATACATAATATGAATAACTAACAATCAGTTCTACCACACAAAAATTTGTGTCAGCCACTTACATTGCTGTGTGACTGACCATTATGCCCCGAAAAGGTTAAAAATAAAATTTCAACCATTCAGAAACCAGCTTATTCACAGATGCACAATGTGTTTCTAAAAGACTGTGCTTTTCAGGGGCGACTTGCTGTGACTGAATGAAGTAAACAGGCATGATCTCTATGCTAGTCAGAATGTCAGTATATTGGATAGTGGCACAGTGAGGAACCATCACTGTACCAGCATCCATCAGACACTATTACAAACCATGTTATAAAATCAGTTATGAAACATGGCTTTATACTTTTGATAAATGCCTTGGTAGAAAATACACAGTAATTATATTTCATCTGTTACATCACTAGGATTTGAATTAATATGTTAACTGGGTTTCTGCCTATGACTTTAGGAAACAGCAGTAGCTAAGATATAAATAGAATTAATGTCAACAACAAAGGTCTGAAACATTTGGAAATTTTAAAACTACAGCTTACCTGATTTATTTTGCTAGTAACCTAAAATAAAGAGGAGGGAGGATTTCGGTAAAGAAAATACGTGGAGAAGAAAATTAAAAATGGTGGGATACCAGCTTTTAGGACTTCAGGGAAAACCATGCTGCAGTGTATTACAACCTACATGCATATAAAAGGACTCTTCAGTTTTTTCAAAAAGTGTTTTACTGATGCTTCACTAATGACAATGCATATATTCTCAAGCCCCAGACACAACCTTTTCTGTCCACCATTGAGAAAGACGTGAACACATCAGTGATAATGAAAACCAAACTAAAACTATTCCCACATACATTTGGGCACAATCCTGCAGCCCTACTGACCTCAATTGAACACTAAGGGCTGCAGAATTGGGTTCTTTTTACATGCTTTTGTTACTTATTAAAACATTTTATTTCATATTACAAATTTCACAGAGAAAATGGGACAGTAGCAGGACTGGTGATGTTCAGTTTATGGATGATCTAGAAGAGTGTAAATGTTGAGACAGTAAAATTTGTGGCTGACAGGAAATTATTTAAATTAGTCAAGACTAGAGAGGAATGTGTTCAATTTCAGAAGGACCTAACACACTTAAGTAACTGGGCCACACAATGTTAAATAAAATTCAGTATGGAGAAGGGCAGTAATGCATACTCGAGGGAACTTCACATACATAGTGACAGAGTTTGAATTGTTACCATGGGAAAAATATATAAGAATCATTGAAGGCAGCTCACTGAAGACGTGCAACAATGGAAAAAATGTTAAGATGTTAGGCTCTGCTAAAATGGTTAATGGAATACAGAAAGCATTATAATACCATCATAACCAGATAATACATCCTTTGAATAACACATTTATTTTTGGTCACCACATTAAAAAGACACACTATAGCTGCAACAGAAAAAATCCTAAGGACGACAAAGATAATTTGTTGCTGAGAAGCCTTCCATTCAAGGAGAGTAGGAATAAATACAACAGAGTTATATAAATTAACAGAATGGAGAATATCTTTAGGGTATACCTATCTTCCCCTTCAGATAACACAAAAACAGGAGGTACTTCACATAAGGAAATTTAAAATGCAACATAAAGTGATAATTTATTTACCTGTAGAGACTACATATTAATGTATTACAGCTGTAGTATGTTATTAAGGCCGTGTTGCCAGCTCTCACTATTTGATCATGAGTCTGGTGATGCTTGGTGTTTTCCTTAAACCCTCAATGGCTGGAATCAAGAGATCACATGAGAATCTCAGCTCTCACTTCAAAGAAGTTTCTAGCCCACATGGTTACAGAATAAAGCTTGAAAACATGAAGCAAATTCACCCTAAGAGCTCAGAAACCAGAAGACAAATAAAAATAACCAGAAAATTATTACTTTAAAAAAAATCTCACAATGGAGATAGGACACCAAAGTAGATTACTGGTCTGTTGCTGCATGGTAATTTCTGTGTTCCTAACTGAAACACTGTGCAAAGAAACCATACATTATATTTGGCATGTATATTTTAATGCACATTTTCCCATGCATGATAGTTAACGTTTGTATTCAGCAATAAATATTTCCACATTACCAAAGCCATGCAAACCAATTTTACATCTGACCAGTGAGCAGATGTGACAGGTGGAGCAGAGCCATAACCTCACCTTCTGCCTGCTTCTCTTTTTTTGGCACTGCACCCCAAGGAATGAGACACTCCCAGCATGCCCCAACTAACCACAGGGGCTGCAATTCTTCCTAGTTCTTATGCAGACTTCTAACAACAAAGGTTGGCAGTTTCTTAGCCTTCCCCACCTCACCACTGACTATGCAACCATATAAGGACCAGGCAAAATCTGGCTCATGGCAAAAATGATGACTACGGCGTGGTGGAGTGTGTGTGGAGGAGGGAAATAGGAGAGATTAAAATATTAAATTAGTGTTCCAGAATCTTAAAAATAGATTATTTTTTTGGGGTCAGAATATCACTCTGGATGTGCAAAATTAAGAAAATAAGTCCAACCATGGAACCTTTTCTTTGTGGATGGAGCCATTAATTATTACCACTTCATAATTGTTCTGAATTTTAACAAATAGCATGTAGTAAAAAATTGCCTTTACAATTGGTCTAATGAAGAGATGAATACTCATATGTACATTTCATGACCATAAAGAAAATTCAAGCATACTGTAAATTTCCAAAAAGTGCATTCATTGAATATTTAATATTGCTGAAGATTTTTGTTAACTTTGTTAAATTTTGAGGCAAGAGATAAGATACAAAAGAGTACTATTAACAAAAAATCAAGTCAGTTTTCTAACTTATAAAACTATCCAAACAGTATGAATTACAATTTATTTACACTTTTTTGTTTTAAGATAACTTTTTCATGAAGCGCAGTTTCAGATAACAAATTGTAAGGAAAATTATTGTCATGCATGCAAGAGCCACATGATTCTGCCACAGGCCCCAGGAAGTTGCCTCAATTCCTTGGCTTTTCAAATATTCTTCTCCAGTACAATACCTACAAAGATTTTAAAAAGTGAATCCTTTGTTAGGTGTCTGTTATGTTCATTTAAGCTGGATTTCCACATGACAACAAAGGCATTTTTGCAGCAGCCAAGTCTTAAGAAAAATGCATGGAGACGTTTCACATGTCAGGAGTTCCTGACCCCCAGAACCCAAGGATTTAAATTGCATTTTTTCTTCTCTTGATTGACTTGAGATAAGATTACAACACATTACACACATTTAAACTACCCAGAAAGAGTTGTCCAGTGGGTAGGGTGCTAGCCTGGGACTGAAGAACCCAAATTCAATTTCCAGTTCTGCCACAAACTTTTTTTGTGTGACTTTGAGTAAGTCACTTACGGTACATCTATACTTAAAATGCTGCAGTGATGCTGCAGCACCACTGTAGCTCTTCAGTGACGACACTAACTACCCCAATGGCAGAGGTTTTCGATGGCATAGGTACTCCACCTCCCCAAGGAGGGAGTGGCTAGATTGACAAAAGAATTGTCCCATCAACCTAGCACTGTCTACGCTGGAGGTTAAGTTGGTTTAACTGCTTCAATCAGGGTGGATTTTTCACATCCCTGAGTGACATAGTTATACCACCCTAATTTCCTAGTGTAGACCAGGCCTTATTCTCTGGATATGTGTACACTCCATCTGGGAATGAGCCCTTCAGTCCGGGTCCACAGACCTGTGCAAGCCCTGCTAATACTAATCTGCTAAAACGAGCTGTGTAGATGTTGCTTTGTTCAGGCTCTCAAGCCTCCCCTCCCATGCTTGGGAGACCCAAGTGCAATGTTTACGCAGCTAATTTTAGCATGCTAGCATGAGTCCCACTAGCATAAGTCTATAGATGTAGGCTGGGAGGCTTGTTCCCAGATGCAGTGTAGACATACTCATTGTGCCTCCCCAGTCTGTAAAATGGGGGATAATAGTCGTTCCTTTCCCCACAGTGGTGTTGTGAGGATAATTACATTAAAGACTGTGAAGTGGTCAGATACTATGGTCAGGGGATCATATAAGTACCCAAGATAAGAGATCATTTTCTTTTCAATTTATAATTTTCTTTTTCATGTTGTATGATTAATAGTTTTGTAGCAGGAGAGTGGGTGAGTAGACATTGCAAGGTTGCCTGATATGCTGTTTGGGTGGTGGGAGTGTTTTTGTTTTAATAGACATAATGAATGCAAAGTGACAAAGGCATATCGATATTGCTATGAATACCTTTTTCTGGTTGTTTTGCTAATGACCTCTGTAGCATGTTATCTTAGCACGTACAATGGAAAAAACCAAACCCAAATGCTTTTTTTCTTAATACTAAAGAAATATTACTGTAAAGAATCCTACTGTAAGTGGTGAATGCATGTCAAATTCTCTAGCACTCAAAAAACCCTTGCAATCTTGTAGATGCCTTGTACAGTAGTGGGATTCATTTTAATGCAAAATATATACTTACGGTTGGCTAACCTGCGTGCAGTTCGTGTCAGTCTGACTTGTATTAGTGATACCAGAGCAAAATTTCAGATCAGTAAATTCATTAATTTGCAAAGCCTTTTAAGATAAAAAAAAAACTGAATGACTATTAAAGAGATGACAAACCAACTGGATCAGATACTTACTAAAAATCAAATTTATCTTAAAAAATGTTATGGCATCATAGCTTATGATGTCAGACAAATCCACCTTTTCTAACAGTGGCATAGCTGATTTTGTTGTAAGAGTATAGTTGTATACGTGTTGTAAGAATATAGTTTATTCAGCACCCCATATGACAGAGGTCATCTATACAGCAGCTGTCTAACCCAGCGCTTTCAAAAGACTCCATGTTTTCCATCATAACTGCATTACTGACTCAGCTTCCTAAAAATAAGATCATAGTAGTTAGAGATGGAAAAGATCCAACTCTTATCCAGCCCACCTCCTGCAATTATTCGTATGATTCCACCTATTCACTTTCAGTTTTTTTTAAAAAGCTAAATATTCTCTGTGACTGAAGCAACTATGTGAAAGACAGCAAATTTCTTTTGTTTAAGTAATACAATACTATTTCATTTAATATAGTGTTTTATGCTAACTGTATCCCAATATAGTTATAACTGAGATATATAGTTATTTAAATACCTGCACATCTCTGCATATTTGAACTGTTTGCAGATAGGAGACACTTAACCTCTTACAATCAACCTTTAGCTGCTGTATCCATAAACTCCTCATGATACCTGACTAAAGCATGCCATGTCAAGTTTTAATTTCCATATGTTTAAATAACTTGCTCTTTACTCACTAATCTATGGAACGTGGATTCATTTCTCCCATCAGATTCAGATGGTCCCTTTTGACAAATACTTCTAAACACAATGCACAGGAAAACATAGCACTTACCGTCATGCCGTATCGAGGGATGCTGAAATACTGCAGCCAGGAAAGCCAAGACATGATGCTTGTAAGATTTACCAACAACCCGGAGAAAATCTGTAGACCGTAAAGACACAATAAAACATCTAAGTCCCAGAGTCACCATTACTAATCAAATGTGTGCAAGTAACTCCCATTAAATCTATATGCTATACAGAAGTCTGAGTCATATTACAGTGGAGGATAATGAGGGGTTCATATCCTCCAGTCAGAACACACAAGTAAACTCCTATAGAGGTTGGTTGCTGGTGTAGTATGCTTTTAGTTGTTAGGGGAGAACCCCAAATCAGGTTTTGCTAAGCTATGTTTTTATAATATGAAACTGTATTTTCTATTCTCCAAACTCTGCCTTTGCTTCTCTGTGGCAACTGGACAAAAACAAGGCGGACAGGCACTTTTGAAGAGCCACACCGAGAGTGTTCGGGTAACGTTTTCCTCAAGTGGCCCTGAGATTGCTGTCCAATGAGGCGTTTCCTCGCGTGGAAAACTGGACATGCTTCTATCCACACTGCACTGCAGCCAACTCAAATCTCTTTTGTATGTGGCCTATTAATAGATAGTTGGTTTCCTTATTAATGGTTAGAAAGTTAGCGGTCTCATAAATTAAGGGACTTTATCCTTGGTTCAGCTGAGGAGAGCAGTGGAAATGTGAGTCTAAGGCACTTCTCTGCTCCCCCAGCCCTGGATCAGCTAAGGTCCTCTCTAAATCATGCTGGCTGCAACAGTTTTACAGGGAACTATGCACTAGTTGCAGAGCAGATGGAGCATCATGCACCATGCCACATCCACTCTTAGCGGTGGCATGATCCCTCCCCAGTTCTTCCCCATTATTTTTATCACTAAAACTTGGCCCTAACTAGAACATCATATCCAAAACCCACCTTAATCCCAAATTTCTGGAGAAGTTCAGAAACAAGCCTGAACTTTGGCATTTTGGTTAATGTATGTACTGGGACAAAGTGTAACATGAAAGCCCCAGATTCTTGATCTTTTTGCAGAATTCAAATTGAGATCTCAATCTGGCTCTGAACCTCACAGCTGCTTGGGTTGTAAATAAAAACATAATAATGCTACTCACAATCATAAAAACAAACGTGATGGTCATGAGTAGATTAGCTACAGCCACCACATTCTGTCCTGTTGCAATCGCTAGCGCCATAGCAGTGGCCGTGTAGGATACCATCATAAGAGAAAACATCATTATAAAGAAGGAATCTGCTCTTGGCTTCAAACCTTAGGGAGCAGAACAAGAAGGCTGTTGGTATAATTTTGTCAGAGCTTGTACCATAGTCAATGTGTACTATCTTAATATATGTAGTTGGCTCCACTTATTAGAATAAATTTTGTGGGAGGACTGATTCAAGGAAATCTGCCCTCTTTACACAACCACTCCGTACACTTTGGATCACTGGCTGTAAGGCCTGAGGATCGGTGACCCAAATTCCTCTGCCTTGCCGGTTGGGGAAAGGGAGTTCCGACTCCCATGGGTACAAAGACTAGGAATTTTGTCTAGAATAGAACTGATGGTTATACAGTATTTGTGGAAGGAGATGGGGGATTGTAATGGACTTTTTCAATGAAATGGAGGGAGAAAAAGCTGTAATATGTCTCAGCCAAGCCAAGATAAAAGAGGAGACTTCCTGGTTCACTAAGGGCTCAAGTTATCACCACAGAAAAACTGAACAAGAAGCAGCTCATGCCTCACCCCATACAGCAGTAGATCACACGCAATAAACATCCAATATTATTTCACCCGTTTCCACTGGGGACGGGACTCCCATGAGTCAGGGGTTGTTGGCAGCTGTAGATTAAGCATTAGTTTCTGAATCGCCCCTGTTTCACAGCCATGTAAACATTCTCTCTGTAGTCTGTATATCCTAATAGCCCCATAATGTCTCATTTCTTTAAGGGAAAAACTCAGACTAGAGCAAATGATGATTTTTGTTCTGTACTTGCATTCTGTTGACAGTGGTGCTGGAACAATTTGTATAGTGGAGGTGCTGAGAGCCATTGAACTAAGCTGTAAACCTGTATATAATGAAAATCACTTCAAGCCAGGGGGTGCGGCAGTACCCCCAGAACCCCTAGTTCCAGCGCCTTGGTCTGCTAACATCTTATTATTAATTCTTTATTAAGTTTTGAAACATAATGAAAGTTTCTTATCTGAATTTCTTGCTCTATTAAATATTTCAATCTAACCTTCCTGAAATGTGTAGCAGGCATGGTGTTTGAAATTGCATGAATGGTCTAAAATGGATGTCTGCAATTTTAAAATTGTCCTTACTACCAGGGGAAACAACTGAAAAGAGCAGGCTAATATCAGTTCCCAGGAGCTTGAGTTTTTATAATCATACTTTTCTTTTACAGGGGGTTTTATCAGCAGGGCCAAAAGTAATGAAAAGTATTTTGTGCTAGAATGATTAAAAGTCACTAAAAGAAAAGATAATGGCATGGAAACTAGTGAGATGGAACCATCTAGGAATGATGCTTAAACCCCTGTTTCCAATAAAAGTGCAGATGAGACATATCACAGACTATGACAAGAGTGCTTGAAACTTTGCAAGTGTGCCCAGTCCAGCAAATTGCATAGCAGCACCAATGGCGATCTCATGACATTTCACTCACCAAGCAAGAGAAATGATGCCACATTGGTACATGGAGTTTAAACAGAGAAAATGATTTTTTTTAAAATGGAAGAAGGAAGATTTGACCCAACCCACTCCTGGATACCTGAAATGATTGACAGAGGCATAAAATGAGTGTACATTGTTGGTTCTGAAGCAATGTTCTTTTTAATTTTAATGCAGCTTGTGAATAGGGCACTTGCCTAACATGAAATAAATTATACAGGTGAAGATGATGCTTGGTAAAGTCCTCATGGGTATTAGATCAGCCATTAGCTTTGAGATGAAGTATGCAGACACTCTGTAATACCCACTGATATATTCATGTCTAGAACACAGAAATACATACAACATATTACAGATTATATCAATTATAAAGCAATCAAATCATTTTCACGTATGGACAGGTTTTGATAAGTCATGCATGCAATTCCGGGTGGAAAAATAAGACTGTATTTGTGCACATACTGTAATTACACATGCAAATGGCCAATAAGATGTCATTATAATTTTGATAATTACATATGCAAATATACATGCATATTGCTGTACACAAACCTCTCAGTCTTTAGTGTACATCTTACATCATCAAAATACATATTTCTGTAAGTTAAGTGTAATTCTCTCATTTTGTGACTCATAAAGCCTGTAAAGTTCCAAGTATCCAATTGGTATCAACTCCATATGATTCTGGTAACAGAAGTGAATAGTTCACAAACAACTCACAGTGTGAATAGTATTTATCCAAACTATTAGAATTTATGGACAAAACCATCCAAAGAAATGATGATTGGTTTGCAAACAACTCATAAACAGGATTTAAAAAAATGTTTGCAATGAATATTACTTACAGTGAATAATTTGACCAGTCTGAATAACAAAATTGTCATATCTAGATGACAGTTTAGTAAGGAAACAAAAAAGCCTAGCAGTTGAATCAGCATCGCTAACAATAGGGAATGTTACCCATTACATCAAGCTTTACTTACATAAATATCTTTTTTTCCACAATAAAAAGTTCAATAGCTGAAATACTGCTGAAACACTGGTTGGTGGTCACGAAGAACATTGCTCCAATCCTATGGTAAAGCAAATATTTACACTTATTAAATCAGCTACATAGGTGCTTTATTCAGTTATTTTTAATATAGTTTCAGTACTTTTTATAATAGACCATGTCTAAACTCTTCCAAAGAACTACTGGCATTCACTAGTATATGCTTTGTTACTCCACATACTCCATAATTCATGCACAAATTGTCTGTCTCTCTCCTTATTTCTCAGTCGAGATTTAAAGGTGTAAACCGTAGGATGGATTTATATAACTAAGATTTCTTTACAAAATATAAATGGACAAAGTATATTTTATTATGCTTTTTTTTGTCTTGTTGGCTTACTCAACTAGTTCACAACATTTAATAACCTATCACCAGAGAAGCAAGGCGGCATTAAGTGAGATGTCATTAGCACACGAATCCTGAATAAATGTGTCCTTAAAATAGGCTTGGGAAAATAAGTAGAAAAGTTTTAAACCATCTTCATTCAAACTGCTAAACCACTTTTCTTCATAGTGATATAATTTTTTAAGTTTCAGTGAGATCTACTAAGCAAGTTAAGGGACTCAGCCCACTCCTGGTTAAGTTAATGGTAAAACTTCCATTAACTTCAACGGAAACAGGTTTGGCCCTAAGACTGAAGCTTTAGCAAATCTTGAGCTAGCTGAGTTCAATGTTTATGACTGGAATATGTGGGTAACATCTGTTGCTTGTCAGAATGAAATGAATGAAAAATGATTTGACTGACTTTACTCAATACTTTGTTTAAATCACCTTCAGACTGAGCACAAATATGAGACCAAAAATTTGAGTCTACAAGGAATTTGAGAAAATTATGAGCAACTGGAGATGCTAAAATGAAAAGCCAAAATTGTCAAATATGGATGCCAAATTTAAGCCCTTGGCATATACAGATTCTGAGACACTTTAATAAAAATAGCCAGATTTTAAGCTGACTACCAACAGCTCCCACAGTTGCAGATGTTCAATTCCTCTGGTAATCAGGCCACTTTTATTTAGGTACCAAATAGAAATTTTGGCCCCAGTCATATACACGTTAAAGTAACCTTTTTAGGTTCACCTCTGTAAAGTTAAGCACGCGTGCGTATAAGTGCTTGCAGAATCAGGGCTTTAGTTGCCTAACTTCAGGCAATTAAAGTCTGAAAAATTTGGCCCTTGAATTTTACCTCAGAGAAGTCTTTCCAGATACTATTTGTTTAATTGTTGAAGTGGTTAATGTACAGTTATGCATTTTGAATATTTTGTAAAATTTTCAGGAATCTTTCACTGCAAACTTAGGATCCGGTGCTGCCACCCTTACTTGCTGCGAAGAGTACCTTACTATGCAAGTAGCCCCACGGATGTCACCAGGACTACTTGCACAAGGTAGTAGACAACATGAGTGAGGGTTGCAGAAATGGGTCCTTAGGCCTTGAGTCTGCAATGAACTTCATGCTGATGAAGGGATCTAGCCACACAAAGCTCATGGCAGGACCGGTGCTTATTCTGCAATTTATGATTTACAGGTATGCATTTGTTCTAAAGTGGTAGTTATGGTATCTCTCTCAAAAGACAAGAAAAGTTCATTTTCAGCCTCAAAAATGTTCATTATCTTATGATGGTAACAGCAAGGTTTTGTCAACCCCGTTGAGATTCGCTCCCTGAGTTGACTAACCTGTTTTGCACACCGGTAACATCATCTTTTATCCCAAAGAAAATGGCACCTACAACTAGTCCCAGGAAAATTGTAACACATAGCTAAAATAAAATAAAATAAATAATTAACAAAGAGAACTACAATCTAAATTTGTATTGTAATGAATATTTTTTTTAAAGTTCAAAATTGCAAAAACTACATAAAATATTTAGGTGGTGAATACAGATGGAAAAGAAATGTACTCATGGTACCTAGACAGAGGGTGATAAGAAATGGGAAGATGGAGAAGATCTAGAGCAGCGGTCAGCAACCTTTCAGAAGTGGTGTACTAAGTCTTTCATTTATTCGCCTAATTTAAGGTTTTGCGTGCCAGTAATACATTTTAATGTTTTTAGAAGGCCTCTTTCTAGAAGTCTATAATATATAACTAAACTATTGAATGTAAAGTAAATAAGGTTTTTAAAAGGTTTAAGAAGCATCATTTAAAATTAAATTAAAATGAAGAGCCCCCCGGACCGGTGGCCAGGACCCAGACAGTGTGAGTGCCACTGAAAATCAGCTCATGTGCCACCTTTGGCCAGGGCCAGCTCCAGGTTTTCTGCCGCTCCAAGCAGCAAAATAATAATAAAAAAAAAAGCCACGGCAGCACGATCACACGGCTCCACTCTTCAGCAGCAATTCGGCAGCTGGTCATTCACTCCAAGGAGGACTGAGGGACCCACTGCCGAATTGCCGCCGAAGACCCGGATGTACCATCCCAATAGCGGCCCGAGTGCTGCCCCTTGGTATTGGCTGCCCCAAGCACCTGTTTCTTTAGCTGGTGCCTGGAGCTGGCCCTGCCTTTGGCACACGTGCCATAGGTTGCCTACCCCTGGTCTAGAGCATGCAAAAACTCGGCATGGGATCCACAAAAGCACTTAGATGCCTAAATCCCAGACTATGACTATTTAAGTATTTATGCACAGTGGAGCAGTCATTAGGCCAGAAAAGGAATTGGGTGAAAGGAATTCAGTGATTAGGGAACCTACCCAGGTCCAGTTCCCCTGCCCTAATCATACTTTCATTTTTTATCCACAGTGGAACAGCTTCAGCAAAAGAGATTGAGGGAGCCCCACCTCAGAATATTCCATAGCTCAGTATTTAGAGCACCCTTCTGAGAGGTGGGAGACTGCTGTTCAAATCCTTTCTCCCCCTCTGGCAGAGAAGGAGGATTTGAACATGGGTCTCCCACATCTCAAGTGAGTGTTCTAATCAGTGGACTGAAACTTATAAAGTAGCACCATCTCCACTTCCTCCAGTGGTTGTTTCTGGGTGGTATGAAGCAGATACGTAACTATTTCCACAAGAAATGCCTTAGGTAGCTAAGCTGACTGACTCCAGATAATGGGTGCTCACTTGTGGATTACTAAATGGAGCTAGGCCCTTCCCTGCGTCCTGGATTTAGGTGCCTATCTCCCAGAGAGGGGACGACTCCCGCCTCTGGTCAGTATCTCTCATTGGCTAGTTTAGGCAGCTCTGACCTCACCTAGCATGCTGACTTTTGTGGATTGTCGGTTTGGAGCTGCTGGTACCCTTTTTGCTCTAAAGAAGGGCAGGATTTAACCCCAAGGGCCAGATTCTTACAGCTTTGCACTAAACTCTACTCATGCAGTAAATGCTACTGAACATAAGTAGTGTATCAGAATCTGGCTCTGTGTAAATAGAAACATGCAACTTGGAATTTTTTTCAATAGCAAAATTATCAGTGAATCCAGTGACATAGTCTGTATGATTAAATCTGTATGTCACAATTTTTTAAGACTAAGTAGAAGTGAGGAAAATCTCAGCAAAAATGATAGTATCAGGCAGTTCAGTCATGGTTAAGCATGAGGGATGCATGAGTCTTAACACTGTAAAGCATTTGATACGTGGTACCGTATCATTAAGAGCCTGCCGAAAGGACCAAATGTCAGGGATAATTCAGCCACTAAGCCAATTGTAGTGGGGGGAAAAAGGATCATATCAAGACCAATTTGGAGAGGATTAGCAAACGTGGCTTAATGAACTGTGTACCATTTATAGACTGTGTTTGAAATCCATTCCTAATGAGGTTTGGGAGATAGAAAAGATTGTGAGAAAAAAGTCAGAACCATTAACCTTGGAATATTAGAAAGCTCTTGTAAGCATAATTCTTTGTCACAAGGTCGAGCTTTTGCAATGCAATTATTTGAGATATCCATACTATCAACATACAGATATAGATACACACACAAAGCCTTTTAACTGGATGGATTCTGAACAGATTTCCCCTTTGCTATTGATTTTATTTTACTCACGATTTTTTTTCTTAATCCAGATAATTTATAACAGTGATAGTGTACAACTGTTGTCATGAGTTCGATCTCCTCTCCTATTACTCAAATAAAATTCAAAAGGGAGTGTTGCTGGATTAAGGACCTCAGGATCAAGCCAATAAATGTTATTTTCTAATTTCTTATTCCCCAGAAGAAATCAATAACAAATTCTTTATTTAAAGGCAACTTATAGATTTTAAAAATCCATGAACATTATTATACTGTGCTGAATTTCCAAAAATGCAATGTTAAGAAGGTCATATAGACTCTGCACTATAGAATATGCTTCCCCTCCTTTAAGACATGCTACATCCAATCTATGTTTTGCATTACATATATTTTACATAACATATCATGGTCCTCAGGTGCAGCCATTTCAATTTATGTGAAGTTGCCTATATATTAGGAGACCATGAGACTCTGTCTTTGACTCAGCTACTAGGACATAATTATATGCTAAGTTAATTTACTTTCCCTTCGTTAAAAAAAAGAACGCAGTGGGCCAGATCTTGGTGTACAGACGACTTGCATAGTGCACAGATCAGAGGTGAGGATGAGATTCTGAGGATCAACTTTTCAGTGTACCATGTCGTGGTTGCAGGGGACTACTTGCAGGGTAAGGTACTACTTGTTGTGAGTCAGTGTGGTAGAATTGTGTCATTAATGACATAAGCGTGAGGAGACTCAGGCCCCACACACTTAAAATAATGGTAAATGTAAGTTAATAAATTGTTGCATATCGGTGTCATGCTGATTATTTGGGATCATTTAGCCTATTATTTTATGGCACAGATTTTCAGATACTGACCCCTATTTTAGATGCAAATTTTAGGCCCAATAATTTGCAGGTGCAAAATTGTGCCTAGCCCATCTTCAGATATAAATGGTCTCTAAATCAAATTGGACTTACAACTGTTATATTAACTATGATTACCTGAGCTACGGAGGCTTGAGGGTTGCCTATCAAGTTTTTAAATGTGCGTTTCGACACCCACTTGAGCTGATGAAAGAAGGAAGTGGTATACGTAATTTGTCTGAAAATTGTCTTCACTTTCTTTTTATTCTCCAAAGAAATGTTCTGTAATACTGCTTTTGTTTCTCTGTAGTAGGTGGAACTGGAATAGTGCTCTGCTAACGTCTCTGCCAAAGTCTTATCACGGTTGATGTGTTCTTCAATGTTATCTTCAGGTTAAAGAGAAAAAATATTTGGCTACTTTTATTGAATTCATAGAAAAAAGTAATTCCCCAGCAATCAAGCCCACAGTGTTATGCTAGAGTTTTGGTTACTAAGCAATGAGATAACTAAATAGGCCATTATAATTTATAAATTAATACATTCCACTCGTCTAGAAGTATGAGATACAAAATACTTTATCTCCAGGGCCAGAGAGAATCTGTCCCTGTGTTGTCGACCAGACAATACAATTTACGGCTATATCTGCCTGTTCACCAGAATCGGTTAATTTATATCAGTTTGAAAGCATTGCATTAATTTTGGTTTCTCAAATCCACCAACTGTGAAAGACTCAATAAATAAATAAATCAATCTTCTAAACAATTCATGATTAGAATGATAAAACACAAGAATTGCATGGGCGGAGGGGGAGATTTCTCCAGATCTTATAGGCCAAAGTTAGCCATTAAAGATTTATATTTTATCTACAATATGCAGCAGAATTGGTACTTTAATAATGGTTTAAGCAAACCATTATTAAATCAGTTACACCTGGCCAATGATGAATTCATTTTTATATTATAGTACAGAAATGTCACTAATGTGCTATCACTCAGATTTATTTATGGGTATTGAAAACACCCCAGCTTTTATTATTTTTGCACTTTTTTGTTTTTTGTTTTGTGATTAATTCAGTTCTGGATTGTTACAGTATAGGTCTTTGGTGTCGGGGGACTCGCCCTCCTCATCTGGAGCTTGATCCTGCACTCATTAGAGTCAATGGTAAAGCTCCAATTGAATTCAGTGAAGCAGAATCAGGCACTTGTTTGTTATAGTCTCTGAAAACTACAATATTCATTTTTTAGTTTAGGGCAAAAAAAACACTAGCAATTACTTTAATTCAACAGAAAGCAAAGGAGAGTCCCTGAGGAACTCTTCCAATACTGTGTAGGGATCATTCTGCAACCTTGATTGAGTCTCTTCATGCTTTAGGGATATGTTTTTTCCTCTTACAGCATGTGTGCATACAGGGCCTGATCCAAAACCTATTGAACTCCATGGGAGTCTTTCCCTTGATGTCATTTATGGATCAGGCTATTAAAAGGGAAAATGGACTCCCTGCAAATGAGAAATTTTACTCTCAGTGACAAAGACTTACCACATGGAATGAAGGGTCTCACAGCCAATCATTCCTTAAATAACCTTTTCCTCGCAAAGGTTAGGGGTTGTCTGTGCACAAAAGCTGTACTACTTTAATCACAGTGGCATAGTTAAGTGGTACAGTGCCCTGGATCGTGGATGCAGTTATATCGGTATAAAAGTACTTACACCTGTATTATAGTTTGTTCATTTTTACATATGGGAATAAACTATGCTAATGTAAGTAATCTTTATACTAGAGTAACTGCATCCACACTAAGAGTTGTACCAATATAGTTATTTCATTTTTTAAAATCACATCCCTAACTAAAATAGTTTATAGCTGTACAGAGTCTGTGTGTAGAGCGTGCCTTGCACTGTATAATTTTGTTGAGATTAAAAAGAATCAATCCCTACATGGGGTTGTAATAGAACAATCTATAGCAGTGTTAATGTGATTACAATAACCACCTATGGTCCAGTCCCGGAAGAAAGTGATACTAATGATTGATTACCTCAGCTGAATTTATGAGCAACAAACTACCATTGCAGAAATGGAAAAACAAAATCAGTCCAATAAAGTGACAAATATTGTATGTATTAAGTACACATGCAAAGCATATAGTTACAAAGTTTTAGAATTTTGGTTTTTGACACTACTGTGTCACAACAGGGCGCTGGATCTGGTTTTCATGAAAGACGATGAGAGTTTTGCTATTGAAGTCATTGGCAGAGCAGTCCTTACTGTTTGAGGAAAGAGTCAGAGTGGTTAAATCCAAAACACATTTTGTCACCCTGCAAATCAGCTTCTTACTGTATGAAGAACTTCAGTTTTATACCTAGATCAGCATCAGCCTTGCTTGATGCCACAGCAGTTGAGTCTCCATTAATGACATCCAGAAAAAAATCAGCAGGATTGTTGTATGGCTCACATTCATAACCTGCAGAGAAACAGTGTTAGTTCTCTAAAGCAAGTCATTCTACAGATTGTAACATGTATGGAAAAGCATTTGAGGTAATATACCATAGGCCAGACTATGATAGCCTTACTTATGTTGAGTCCTAACTTATACCACAATGGAAAGCTGTAAGAATTCAAAATATCCAAAGGTGACAACTAACAAATAAGCCCTTCCAAATTCTAACTGCATGTCTGTTGTTGCTAATTCTAATTTGACCTATCAGCTGGTACTAATAGACTTAATGATAAGTCATTTTTCTGCTTCTCCTCATGGCAGGTTTAATCATTTGGATTTACTGAACCCACATATCTATGGGTAAAGTGCTTAAGAGTTTTACTGAATTGGGGCCTTAGTGTACAATTCATATAACAAAACTAAATATTATGATATAACATGCATTACTTTTTACTTTTAAAGTAATTACTAATAAGCACAGAAGGTAACAGTTAAGGTTTAGCCTTCATTCTCAACTCTGCATTTCTTGATTTCTGAGTGCTTGGTTTTTCAACTTTGCGTTAATGTTACTGTTATATTAAAAAAAAATCATGTTTTGGTATAGGAAACAATGAGGCACATTAACCATTGAATCCCATGATTCAAGAGTCATTTTTACTGAGTCACTTTTCAAAACAACTGCATTTTAAGCAAGTTCCTGTCAGTGTCCACTGTTGTGACTGAAGCTCCAGGAGAAAGCTCACCAATAGATTTGAAGTATTCAATCGCATTCTGAGCAGGGCCATGGAACAGCATTCTTCCTGCAGCCAATAATGTCAGGTTGTCAAACAATCTGAATATGGAGTACCGGGGCTGATGGATGGAAAATATTATTGTTTTCCCCTGCTTTGACATCCTGAATGGAAAATAATAGAGGTATCAAATATTTGTGCTCTGTGTGGAGTTTTCTTCTTTCAAATTCCTTCCAATACAAATCAGTAAATAAACACAATTCAACCTGTTGTTCAAGAATCCAGTGCAAGGTACAAAAAGGAATAAAACAAGCCCAGCAATACAGTAACTACACGTTAACCATTCTAACCACATTTTAACAACAGATCTTATGGAGTGCATTTCTGTCAAAGCTGGTTCTTTCCCAGTGATTCCATTGCAGTCACCTTTTCAGGAGCAGCAGGACAGCATTGGCAGTGCTGGCATCTAATCCAGTAGTTGGTTCATCTAAGAACAAGACTGCAGGGTCAGTAATGAGTTCCATTCCAATATTGGTCCGTTTTCTCTCTCCTCCAGAAACCCCACGAATGAACTGGGTGCCAACCTAGTGCAAAACAAGCAGCTTGTGTCATTTTGTCGGACTTCAAAGTATTCAAGGAAGAACATCCAACGCCTTTAACAGCACATTAACTTCTGGGAGAGTTCTGGGTGATTATATTATGACTATGGATTCAATAATTGACATTGTGTAAGGCAATAGAGCAACTCTGAAAGTTGCAGAAAGAAGCCCCTCCCCACCCCCCTTTAAAAGTTTTCACCCTGAAATCTAAGTTTCATCATGACACTTGGGTCACCTGCTTTCCTCCTGGTAACCACTGTCCTGTGTCTGATAGTTTAAGGATAGGCACAGAAGTAACAAGCCTTTATCTTCATTGATACTATGGGAACAGGCAGCTGTGCTGGAGTTTCTCAGTTCTTCTGCTATTGGAATAAGCCACTAAATCAAAAACACCCCTGCTAAAGTGGAGCTATTTTATCATCTAAAATTATTTAATATTTGCCATTAATTGAGCACCATAATATGACAGTTTACCTTGGAATCTGCCACTTTAGTCAAACCCAGTTCCTTGATGATCTGGTCAATTCGTTCCTTCTTTTCCCGTTCCTTCACAGATGTGGGTAGCCGGAGTGCTGCTGAAAACTGGAAATTTTCTCTCACTGTCAGGGTTCCCATCACCACATCATCCTAAGTAAACAAAATTACATATTTCATGTTCATTCTTCATGTTTCTTTTTCTGGGACTTGCACATGCATCTTATGTGCATACTTTACATGCAGAGCGCATTTGTATGGCAGTGACAGCTGCTAGAATCCAATAGGCTGGATCTTCAAAACCTGAACATCCCATCAGATATTTGCTTTCAATACTAGTCTCTGCATGTTTGTGCAATTTATGGCAACAAGGGACTATCCTACATGTATTAAATAGAAGAAAAATCAACACATGTATATACAGTGTCCAAATGTCTCCCTGCCCAGATTGTTTTGCAGAGCAGTTAAACAATGGCAACACAGTGAAAAATTCAAACAGATTTTTTCCTTAATATAGTTGAAAATTGTCAACAAAATGATTCTGGATTTGGTTTGTCCAGGTGCTGAGCATCATCTCTGGGAAATGTGCCCTCAACTCCTATTGTCTTTAATGGAGGTTGAGAGTGCTCAGCACTCTGCAGAATCAGTATCTGGAAAGAGTTCTTTCTACAGATGTGAATAAAACCTTTCTTCAAATATCTAAGGATATGGTAACTGCAGATCACAGCTAAGCAAAAACTAACAAGTGCAGAAAGGTTGTGAGAACAGCTCCATGGAGTGCTATGAAACTGCTCATTTAAACTGAATCCTCTCTTGAGGTTACCAGAGCAGAGGGTAAGCAACATGGCCAGGAGGAATGAGTCTAGTGTAGAGAGTGAGGAAGCACTGAGTTTGAATGCACCAGGGCTAGATTAGTGAGTACTGTGGCCCCAATGCAATTATTCCATGTTTACTTTAAGTACACGAGTAGTTTCATGAAAATGAACACACACTTTATTTTTTAAGCATGTGACTATTTAAGTGTTTTGCTGGGTCACAGTATTCAGCACTTTGTGGGATTTAGCAACTCCTGTTGACTAAATGGTCTCAGGCAAGTTCCTTGACCTTCCTGTCTTAGTTTACCTCTCTGTGAAATGGGTATAATAATACTTATTTATTAGGTATTGTATAGGCAGCATTTTGAAAATGTAGGGGCTAAGGGTTATTGACAAAGCAAATGCAAACTGGAGCTCTGTGTGGATACATTCAGTCCTACTACCTCCCTTGGACCAGTACTTGTTTAACTAAATACATGCATTATAGGAGCCCATTACATGATGCATCATTGTTCCTTGATATTCTTGTCTGGCTTCAGGTGGCCCTGACAACTGATGCAACTCCCATCTGCATTCTCTCTCTTGGATCTGAATCAGCAGCTTAAAGGAAAACACCATGCAGGCAGCCAGGAACCAAGAAAGTGCCAAATCGCTACTGATGGAGTAGGGAAACCTGGTGCCAAATACATTTTGAATTTGAAAGAGAAAAGAAGATGATGGGAAGGAAGAAATATATTACATGTGAAGGGAACACCTGTGTGTGTGTGTGAGAGAGAGAGAGAGAGAGACAGTGGATAGAGAAAGCAAAAGACAGAATTTAGAACTTCTCACTTTATAAGATCAGAACAACTTAAAACTGATAGTTCAAGTGAAGAATCATGTCAGTCAATGATGTGACATCTATGAAAACCAGAATGGCACCCTTAGGACAGGATATAGAAAATTAAAAAGGATAAAAGGGACTGATTCACTGTGATCCACAATCAAGCATTCAGTTTCTTCAGCTGTACACCTGTCAAGAGACCACTGGCTATTTAGGAAGCATTATCTGCTATGATAAGGTACATTGTCTAGCAAGGTCTCTAGACATTTGAGCTGCTGTTGCTCAGGTACAGCAAAGACAAAGCCACTGTTTTCTCTATCATAGCTGTGGAGATTTGGAATAAGACTGTGAAGGGGTAAAGGGACCTGAGGAGCAGATGCAGCTGAGCTTGTTAGTCTAGCAGCCTCAGCTGCTGTGTATAAGAGGACGAAGAGGGTGGTATGGGGAATTAGATTATGGGGAGTGGGGAAGATGGTTTTCTTGATTTGTTCTGAGATAAGTAAGGGATGAAATTTATCTGGGCTTTGTTTATGCTTATAAAGGGAATGACTTTTTATCTGATGTTTGAGCATACAAAAGTTTAGACAGCTTTCTACTAACTTTGTTTTGAGAGAGTATAGGTCAGTGATGGGCTGACCCTATTTTAACACGGGTCTCCCTCAAAATTTCTCTCCCTTAGCCTCTAATTAACCATAAGTATTGCACTGAAGATAGGCAAGAGATAGGGGGAAATCCATTCATTTGTTTTCCCACTGAAGCAAAAACACTTTCTCATACCTAAGAAAGGAGGTGTCATCTCTGGCTAAACAAGCTTATGAGCTGTACCTTTGTGGAAAACTTTAACTTTGAAAAATGTATTGACCATAGTGGTAGTGGAGAGCTGTGTCCAACCTTTTGAGCATGAATTGGAGGCATGGAGTGATGACCTGGCTGAGGGAACAATTTTTGAAAATACCAATCCACCTAAAGAAATCTGGTCTGTTGTAAAAGGGGCGGGGGGGAATGCCCTGGTGACATTTTTATGAGACCCAGTGGTAAAATCAACTCTGGTTAGGATCCAGAAAGGGTGGAGAAATCATCCCAAACTTCCTTTACATTTGGTGGTAGAATTTTAATAGAAGGCTCGCAGGAGTGGCCCCAAAGAATTTCTCCAGCACATTGGTGGGCTGTCATGACCTCCCTATTCTTGTGGAAAAGCAGCCAGATAGCAGAGTGATAACAATTTGTAAAACTGAATATTCTTTTACCAGGCTTAAACATTTCCTGTAGTGTTTCTCAAGATTCATCCCCACCCAATTGTTAGGGAAGGGAAATGCCTGTAATTTGGGATGTGTTTTTCTGATCTTCTTGTAGCCTCAGGTCTCTGTATGAGTTAGAATTCTGACCTGTTTCAGAGAGCAGTGTTAAAGAAAGGTCAACTCAAAATATAGACACACTTGTCAAACCATCAAAATGTGAGGGGTAGTTGCATGCTATAATAGAAAATAAATTATAATATAGGGCCAGATAACCCACTCACAGCTATACCCACAGGACAAGATGGGGGGAGGGAGAAAACTCAGTGAGGTTCACATTGCAGAGTTTTTCTGGAGACAGTCCCCTATAGTAGTAGGGGGTTAAGAAGGGCTGTGGATTTGAGAGGCTGTGCCTCCTTCCACTTCTGTAGATCCAAAGGATCCATAGGGAATGGAGCCTCTTTCCATATGGAAACAGATGATGTCCTACAGGGATGATTGCTGTTCCAATGGCCTTGCTTGCCTTTGCAAACTATACACCAATAGGAACTGTGCTACTATTGGCAGGGTCTCGTTGCAGATGCCCAGTAGCAGTCAGACATACTACAGTTCCAAGCTGTTTAAACTTCTCCCTGGGTTTCAGGTACTCTGCAGTGAAAGGTGCTGTGGAGGGGTCAGCTCCATTGCTCCAGCCCCTCTTGACCTCTAAGCTCAGTGGAGCTCTATGAGCAGAGCAATGGTGCTGTGGAAGCAACATTCTGTAATGGGCTTCTTCTGTATGGGTGGGGGAAGAGCCACATGTGGAAGGTCCCCACTGCCTGCAGAAGCTCAGGGAATAATCCTGGAAATGGAAATAAGTTTATCCCATTGACATTTTAAACTATAATGGGTGATGTTTCTAAATTATATCCTGGGTCAGTTTTGACAAGTCAGCTGCTGCAGTTACCTCATATTGGACAATTCTGGTGCATTTTGGCCCAGAGGATGTCAAAACGACAAAGGCAGATGCAGTCACTGCAGACTGACTTACCTGTACCACATATCCAGAGATACATTTAAAGTTGGCAGGCTGAGGAGCTCCGTTTATCAAAACATCTCCAGAGAGCCCATGAGGATCTTTCCTTGCAGCTAAGATATCCAATAGCCTAGAAGAAGAAAAGTCCATCACTTTAAAGAGCTCTGAAGTGTACGTTTTCACCAAGCTGTAAGAGTTGGGGCCAGTGAAAGGCAAATCTGGCAGACAAATACAGTTAACAGTATATAGTCAGCTGTGCACAAGCTTTCCCATATTGAAAATTTGCAACTTACTATAGTTCATTTTTTTTAAAAAGCCCCTCAAAGAACAGAATTGTCTTTTTTTCAGTAAAATAAGCCTCCTGCTGTACTGCAGATTGATGTATAAGGGGAGCATGTCAGGACACTATTTACTAAAAAAGTTAATTAATATTAAAAAATTAGTAAAACTGGTTCTTTTTTTTCTTTTTTGTTACTTTTAAACAAAATTTCCACTTGGAGTCAAATTCTGCTCTGAAATCCATAGATTTATTTTAGATTTACTCTGGTGAAATTAAGATTGAAATCTTGCCCTGGGAGTGTTGTTCATAAATATTGAAAAAATATATATATATATATATACACAGATGCATTTTCTTGTTGGTATGATTCCTCTTGGTGAGGGACATGGATCAAGTAAAACAGGTCCTTTCACTGCTTCAACACTTACGAAGATTTGCCACTGCCAGTGGGTCCCAGAATTGCATTCAGTCCTGGTCTCATAACCCCACTGTAAGACAAAACCAAGAGGTTTCTCATTCATTGTTTCATTTACGGGTTAGTTCTATTAATTTTCAGAAATGTATTTTGCATCAAATCCTTTTGAGGTTTATGAAGCTAGTTGGTTACATAAAATAATGACTTGACTGGTGAGGCCGCATGTGGAATATTGTGTCCAGTTTTGGGCGCCACACTACAAAAAGGACGTGGAACAATTGGAGAGAGTCCAGCGGAGGGCAACAAAAATGATTAGAGGACTAGAGCACATGACTTATGAAGAGAGACTGAAGGAACTAGGCTTATTTAGCCTGCAGAAGAGAAGACTAAGGGGGGATTTGATAGCAACCTTCAACTACTTGAAGGGGTGCTCCAAGGAGGAGGGAGCTAGGCTGTTCTCAGTGGTGACGGAGGACAGAACAAGGAGCAATGGTTTGAAGTTGCAGTTGCGGAAGTCGAGGCTGGATATTAGAAAAAACTTTCTGACTAGGAGAGTGGTGAAGTATTGGAATGGGTTACCTAGGGAGGTGGTAGAATCTCCATCTTTAGAGCTATTTAAGGTCCAGCTAGAGCGCACCCTGGCTGGGATTATTTAGGGAAAGTGGTCCTGCCTTTAGCAGGGGGTTGGACTAGATGACCTCATGAGGTCCCTTCCAACCTTTTGATTCTATGATTCTATGACTCCTGTTTAGTTTATATTGCTAACTTAACAGTATTGGATATTTCTTTTTATTTTAACTAAAAATTATAACACAGGAACTATAATTATCAAACAATAGCAAGACATATGTTGATGTATAGCACAAACATACTCTAGAATACATGCAGTAATAGCAAGCATGGTTCTCTGGCCATCCCTCAGTAAGAGAGGCATCTGTCATGTAGGAAAGACATCTATATTTAAAGAAATACTTGGAAACCTGACTTAATGACTCTACATCAGATGCAAAGAACTATCTCACACTCAGCAGCCAGCAGGAAATGGTATTAAGTATGTATTTGGGCTACCAGTCATTTTGTTTGGAGACAACTCTTTCTATAAAACATAGTAGGGAGCTATTTACACTATGTAGTTTCCTAGATAACGATCAACACTTCCCTTCCCATGGTCATTGTTACAGATGAAAAATTTAGTGGTAAGGGACAAAGTCTCACAGCTGGCCCCCATATTGCACATGCAGACAAGCATTGTGCACAGGTTGCATGTGCAAATGCATGTCTGTGTGTGTAAATGCAGGCTTTGTTCACTGAAGTGAAAGTTTGACCATGGAACTGGACAATGAGTTGCAAAAACAACCACTTATATATACAGTATAGGTAGTTACTTTTGAAAGGCAGCACTGAACTCACGGATACCAGTACAAAGAAAGCAAAACTAGCTGATTGAGTGGTAAGTAATGGAAACTTGGTAACTCACTTGTAGTCCGAGAAGCAGCTCCAATCTGAATCAGACCAGAGGCCTGGCAGAGAGGATCTAAAAGTATCTGTCTGATCTGAGATTTGGAATGGGCAAAAAATATCCTTGTAACTAAGAAGTCAAGCCCAAACCACTACTACTCAGTAACTTTAACTATGCTGTAGTCCACTCCTTTCCCAGCTCCTTCATCTGTGTTTTGTCTAATGTAGTTTGTCAGATCTTCAGACAGAAAACTGTTGTTTTTTTTTTTTTACAGGTCTGCAAAGTGCCTACCACATGGAGGTTGCTACAATAACAAATAAAAGTTAATAATAAACAATTTATCAGTGGTTTAGTTTCAAATCAGAGAGTGCTGGAATCTTATGAGCTCTTCACATAAAATTCTGGGTGCATAGAAACTGGATAGAGAAAATAGGCCCCTTCCAGTTTTGGATATGACCTGAAAGCAGAATTGCAGGGATGGCTTTGGATAAAGGAAATTTGAGAAGATTTAGCCTCTCTCAGTCTCAGCACAAGGATTTAATAATTAATTAATTAATTAATTAGCCAGAATGTAGGAGTAGCGTATTCTCACTGGTGAGGGGCGAATCTTTTGACGTCTGCAAGTCACCTGGAATAAAACTTCCCTTGGGTAGGCTTTTCATATATACCTAAATAGATTTTTGACCAGGCAAGAAACTCCACTCTGGGATATATACGACTGACATATATGAACATTATTGGTTAATAATGTCTGAAGTAGCACCAGGCAGGTAGAGGGCTCCTTCACAATCAGTATTTCCCTTTGCAATTATTAATTAATGGTGAGTCAACACTTTCCACACCAGAGCAATGCCCAATTGCTATTTCTTGCCTCGTGTCATTGGATTCTGGTTACTTCCCTCTGTCTGCGATCCATTATAATTATTATTTTTCATAAGGCACCGCTTTCCCCCCATTTCTATCAAAAATGTCCGGGTGTTCTGCTTAAACAGTTAAAGTACAGTAATTAGATAATGAAGTTACATTATAACAGTCAACAAAAATAGTTAAAGACCAAGTAAAGGGCAGCAGGGAGTTGTACACAAGGACCAGCAGGAATTAAAATAGAAAACAACTCTGAAATGTTTTCAGTCATGCTTATAACTGGGCAGAGATGGGCTGAGGGGATTGTCCAAAGAAAGCAGGTTCCACACTTTAAAAGCCACCCAGGAAACAGATCATATCCAATCAAATTTCTTCTGTAACAACAGAGAACTTAAATGGAAAAAGCCATCACCTTCAGCCCAGGAACAGTAAAAGCTGTTAATAATTAATAAAGATTTCTAAATACTTTTTATCTGTGTGTCATTCACTTATCACTAGCAATTTTATGATTCAATTTTACTATTCAAAAAACCTGCAAACTTCCAAACACAACACGCAACCTCACAATGTAAGAAATCATCATCACATGATTCCTCTTAAATACCCATGTTTGGCAAAACTTCCAAGGTCTTTAGAATGCACCATGGGAATCACATTAAAGTAATTGTGGTCTAACTGTGAATAATTAATACAAAGACCCACCATTCATGTGAAGAAATCTGTGTGAGCTGACTCTATCTGCCGTGGGAAATGTCAAAGATATTTAATATTGTCTTTCCAGCTAACTGTTGGATAAAACGTTAATTCCAAGAACCACAGAGCAATGTCAGGTTAAAATTAAAATGGGTATAAAGTTAAAAGACAAGAGATTTGAGTCATTACTAAAGATGTCCATTATAAATAAGAGCTGGCTGACTGTTGCTACTGAACATGAGAAGGATCTTGCGGTCTTTATTCAGGCAAGTCTGTCATTGATGTCAATAGTAGCTTTGACTGAGAAAGGAATACAAGGGCTGGACTAATTGTGTTAAGTATAAGGGTCCTTGCACCTGCTAAATTTATCATTAGTAGGGATGGTATTAAAATTGATTTCTTTGAGAAACTGACACACATGAGCAATCTGGTTATAAACTGTGACCATCAGAGGCCTGGTCTACACTACGCGTTTAAACCGAATGTAGCAGCATTAAACCGATTTAACTCTGCACCCGTCCACACAACAAGGCCCTTTATATCAATCTAAAGGCCTCTTTAAACCGATTTCTGTACTCCTCCCCAATGAGAGGAGTAGTGCTGAAATCGGTATTGCCATGTCGGATTAGGGTTAGTGTGGCCGCAAATCGATGGTATTGGCCTCCGGGCGGTATCCCACAGTGCACCATTGTGAGCACTCTGGAAAGCAATCTGAGCGCAGATGCACTGGCCAGGTAGATGCACTCGGAAGCCCCCGCGAACCTTTTGAATTCATTCCTGTTGGCCCAGCTGGAGCGGATTCCAGCAACGGTGGCGATGCGAGTCCAATCCAAAAGGGCTCCAGCATGGACGTACGGGAGCATACTGGACTGATCGCTATTACCATGGGAGCAGCAAATCTGTGCTACTCAGAGCCCAGTTACAGAAGAAGACATGACAATGCATTTGAAGAATCCGCAGCGATAGTAGACAGAGGGCACAGCAAGGACTCAACACGTGCTGTGTGAACAAGGAACAGAAACCCAAAGAAATCAAATGGACGCTCATGAGGGAGGGGAGGGGACTGAGGACTCAAGCTACCCACAGTCTCTGCAGTCTCGAAAAGCATGGTCCATTCTGGCTGAGCGCCCAATGCGGAAGGAGTCAAAAACATTGTGTGGCCGTGGTTCAGGAATATGTCGCAATTTACCAGCCCCTCCATCCCCCTCCTCGAAAACAGAGAAAAAAACTTTCTCATACTCTTTCATGTCACCGCGATGTCACTGCAGATGCTGCGTAGACAGGATGGGGCGGCTGGACACCAGCATCACGTTCGCCTGCTGGCAGAGACTCGCGGTGCAATATGAACTGCACCATTGCCATCATCAGCCATAGAGTGCGCCTGGCTGGCCAGGAGGCTCGGGGGGGCACCTGGAAAAAATGAATGACCCCAGTCATCCTGGCCAGATGGTAACAGACGGCTGGTAACGGTCTTCATCAATGAACTAGGAGGCTGACTCATCCAGCCCCCACCCTCTTCCTCATGCTGAAGTAAAAGATTTATGTACCTGCCGGATATCATCACAGCGGGACGCACTGGGCTCTCTCCCCCACCACCCTCTTAATGTCCGCCTGGACTATCATAGCAGCTGGAGGCGTCTCCGCTCATTTTATCTACTAAAAAGGCATGTTCTTATGCGCATGCTTGTACCGCATGCACAAAGGGGGCACCGCAGCGTAGCCGAGGAGGTTGGGGGTGAGAAGAGGCAACGGGCTGGGTGTGCACGGGGACCTCCTAGAATGCAGGCAGCTCATCATCTGCAGGAACTCTGGGGCTTGACACGGAGAGCTTGTGCTCTCTGGTTCTCTGTACCTTGCCGCCATATTCGAAGGCAGCAACTGACTCCTATTTTTTAGACAGAAAACATAAAGAAGGAATAACCGGGATCAGTCCATTTTGTCCAGCCCCAGCGACCCTCCACGGAGGCCAGCCCAGGAGCACTCATGGCTAGCAGCAGATGGTACAGAATGACTGATAGCCTCACTCATCGCAATATCAAGGCAGGGCAGATGGTAATAAGGGATGGTCCGTCTCTGCTACTTAGCAAAGGCAAATGAATGTGCGCGTAGCACGTTAGTCCCTGCGTCCTGTTCAGCAGCATCCAGTAACACATACCGGTGACAGTGCACAAAGGCAAAACACCCATGGTGGCATGCTTCGCGCCTGCCAGGACATCAGGGAAAAAGGGCGCGAAATGATTGCCTGCTGTTGCTTTTACGGAGGAAGGATTGAGTGACAACATTAACCTAGAATCACTCGCGACACTGTTTTTGCTCCATCATGCATTGGGATCTCAACCCAGAATTCCAATGGGCAGGGGAGACTGCGGGAACTATGGGATAGCTACCCACAGTGCAACGCTCCAGAAATCGACGCTAGCCTCGGTACATGGACGCACACTGCCGAATTAATGTGCTTAGTGTGGCCGCATGCACTCAACTTTATACAATCTGTTTTACAAAACCGGTTTCTGTAAAATCGGAATAATCCTGTAGTGTAGACATACCCAGAGTCTTCAGCATTGCTACCAGAGATGTCCATTATAGACATAGGAACCAGCTGCCATGTTTGGCTCTGGATCTAAACTTCCTCAACTGTCAGAGGTGTTTGAATCAAAAGTTTTCCAGTAGGCCCAACTCTAATTTACATTACTCTATATTATAAATAACAAAGAGTAATTTATACGTTGTGTGAAACGTCTTTTATTTCTTTTCTCAACCTTTTCTCTGCCCATGGTTGTTACAATAATAAGAAATCACAGCTACATAGTAAAGGCATTAGTATATCATGATAGTTCTGGGTAGTTGTGAGGGGTTTGTTTATTTGATTTTCTGTTTCCTTTCTTGTAGGCAACATGGCAGAAGTATTTCTTTAGGAGAGAAGGATTTTTGTGTGTTTCAATTTAGATATATCAGACTGAATCTCTGTGTACTATCCCTCACCCCTTTCCCAGACACATTGTATTTGTGGGGCTTTTTTCTTTGTTGTTTTTGTCAATCAGAAGTTGCGGTCACCTAAGCTAAGTATTTTTTATTTTATTTTATTTATTGCATTTTGTTTATGGGAACACAACATACATTTGGTCTAGACTCTAAAGGACATATGCTCCTCTCACAGTACTCTGTTTAAATCAAATGAGTTACACTGGAGTAGGACTCTTGTAAGAGAATAAGGATTTAAAATTTCACATTTGGTGGATATATTCACTGTATGCAGCATGGAAAGCTTGGTCTATTAAGAAATGCTGTATAGGCAAAGAGCAGTACAGATAAAGGTCCAACCTTTCATGCATTCTGGGAGCTGAAATTAGAGAACTGACTACAATTACATCATGGAATGGTAGGTTATACAACTAACTTTCATGACATGCCGTTCAGACTTATCTAACTGGAAACTGGCCAACTTTGTACAAGGGATCCTTAACAACAAGAGCGGTATCATGCAATTACTAAGCAATAACTGTAATAGAAAACAGTGCAATAAACTTGTGGGCACCCAGACTCTCACACACATTGTTCTGGTTACAGAATAATACTTTTTGCTACTTTTAAAGTCTTGAGTTTTAACTGAAAGCTAGAGACAGGGTTTTTAAGAATACCTTAATTTATGCTCCTACATTCACATCTAGGCAGCTGAGAAAATGACCTGATTTTCAAGAGAGCTGAACACACTGCAGCTTCTATTGACATCAATGAGAATTCAAAGATGCAAGCACTTTTGGAAATCAGGTTACCTTTTTATGTGCCTAAACATGGATTTGGGAGCCTACTTTGAGCGCCCGTTTTTTTTTTTAAATCTTGACCAATTTCTGTACATTATTCTCAGTGACTTATCTGAACCTAACAGTCAAGAAAGGAAATCAAATGAACATGTACTCTATGACAGAGATGTTTAAATACGTACTTAATATCTTTCAAAATTTCTTTATCGGTCGTTTTTCGACAACATATGAAGCCACTCTTCACCTCCACTCTGTAGCAGATGTTGTGAAAGGTCACAGTGGTTCCTCTGCTGACTGATGGGTCTTGAGAGGACTCTTTTCTGCTGGGGAGGCCATTTGTACTTGACATTTGAATACTGATGTCCGACTGGTTGTCTGTCATTTTGGTAGGATTCCACTTCTGTAAACATAAACATTAACAAAGGTATCATAGATAGAGGAGAGACGAAAGACCACCCTAGATGTAATGCAGCCAACTTAGTTTATACTGTATGTACCCTCCAATAAACGTGGGCATTATACTCAGAGTGTACCCCACTCAACACTTTTCCTTCCTCGGTAATCCTTCCTAACTTTTCTTCCATGTGCTGGATTATAAAATGGGAAAGCCCATATATAGATGACATCTCAAACACTACATTAAAAGAACATAATGCACACTCAGCAGTAAGGAAATGTAAGGATTACGGTTGCTGTGTAACTTTAATTCTGTCCCTTTTAATGACATGATTGCATACTATTCTTTCCCGCTAAACCCCTGCCTTATTCTGTGCACATGATGAATGGGGCTCACTGAATGAATAGCTATTCTCTATTTCTTTTCATACGCATTGTTTAAGGCATGACTTTCAAACCCTCCTCTGAATATAGAACTATTAATTATAATTTCCTCATGAGCTGTTCTATGGTACTCTCATCATAGTATGTTAGTGCTTAAGAGTCATCAATGATTTTTTCTTCACCACACCCTTCTGAGAAGAGGTGGTATTAGCTCCCTTTTATACATGGGGAACTAAGGCACAGAGATTAAAGGCAAAATTGTCAAAAGAGTTAACTAAGTTTGGGTGTCCACGTTGAGAAGCCTAGGACCTGAGTTTTCAGCGTAGTGAACATTTTACAGCACTTTATATGTTCAGAGCACAGGTCCCATTGACTTCAGTTATAGCCGTGAGTACGCAGCACTTCTGCAAATCAGACCCCAAGAAAACTTCAGATCAGGCATGCAGAAAATGAGGGACACACAGCGGCCTCCTGTGAAAAATCCAGTTTATAAGACTTGTCCAGCTTTACATAAGGAACTGTGGCAGAGGCAGAGATAAAATCTAGTTATCCAGGCCGGGGTGCTGGAACAATTTTTATAATGGGGGTGCTGATCATGGAAACAATGGATATCATGTATTTGGTGTGTGTTATTACTACATCAAGCCAGAGGGTGAGGTAACACCTCTAGTTCCTGCACCACTGTCTCCAGGGCCACACTCAGTTGCCTGAAGCATAAGACCACCGTTTTTCTTCCTGAAATCCCTTGCCTTGTTCACCACACACCTTCCAGCTTCTGTAACAAGAGAAAGGGGTGCTGCAGAGAGCAGCCTCCTTCACTACACAACCCTGATTCATTATTTTTATAAGTTGCTAACCATTCAAACATGTTGACTGGCAACTACATATAGCCTAGACACTAAAATTTTATGTTTCTTTTTTGCTAACCAGGAGGATACACTGTATCTATACACATTTATTCATGCAGTTATATAGCTTAATTTATATTTATTCATATTCTTAATTTTTACATTTTTTATTTTGTTAGAAAATGGTGAATGATGCATTTCCCATTTATTAGATAACGATGAATATTTTTCTTCTGATTTGTGTCACGGATGGATGGAAAGTCTAATTAAATAAAAAATGCACACAACTAGCGGTTAAATTTTTTTTATTAAATAAAGCTACCTTAAGAATGAATGTTACATAAGAAAAAAAAGTTTACCAAAAGTTTACAAAAGCATGTTTTGCATTTCAAACTAACCTATTTATATAGCACAGGAAGCATTATATAATGTGCAGTCAATGAACTGAACCAATTGTTCCCAATTATCATGTCCTTCAAGATTTTAGAAACAGTAGAACTCACCCTCTCACATCTAGTTTTTAGTCATAGATTGGAAGAAGAAAAGAAGCTTTCCTGCTTTTTCAGCTCCCAGTCAGTCTCTTAACTTTGAATGAACTAGTCATTGTACTGAAATTGAATAAACAGAACTAAAGAAAATATTTTCTCTGCATCTGCAGAAGAGGCCACCGCTATCAAAAGATGGTTTAGTACTTCTACAAACTGTGGTTCCCAGTGCTTTGTCAGTGACTTCCACCAATTCAGTGGTTTGACTTCCTTTAAAACTTGGCAGCAAACATGTACTGCTTAATATTATTTTTGTATTTAATTTAAATGATTTTAATAGATTATAATAAGTTCAGGCCTTACCATAGGTTGTCAATTTCAAAGTTAATTTTAATAGTTTTTAAAATAAACCCGTATTTAATTTCCATTCAAAATCCAATTTAAATTAAAATAATCTAATTTTAAATTTAAAAATGATTTTTTTATTTTTAAAAAATCATCTATTTTTATCTCCCTACAATCTATTATATTCGCAAGGAGTAGGTCAGTGATCCAGACTTCTGCACTGAGAAATAGGGCACCTGGAATGGAACGATCATCCCCATCAGGAGCCAGATTCTCCATTCCTCTCCAGCTGTACTTGCAGGAGGAATTGGGGTAAGGAGAAGGTACAAAGTGCTCAGCCTAGCAAGCTGGAACTACTACAGCCCCCAGGAGACCATTCCACAACCGAGACTAGCTGGAGTGCAGCATACTGCAGCCAGGCCTCCTTCCTCCTCTGACATATCCTGGTATGCTCCAGTGCTACCCCCACACCAAGGGCGGCAAAGGGGTAGCACAGAGTATTTCTGACATCTCTGTGTCTTTTTTATCTTATCCTATTTTTTATCACTGGGCAGGGTCTGTTCTGCCCAGTGTCTAGCTGCTTTATGCCACCAAAACAGCATAAAGAGGCCACAGTGCAATACAGAAGCTGATCCTAGATTTATTTTGTTCTGGTTTGACTACAAAATAGAAATTACGTAACACCTGCCTCCTATAATCTTTCCACTATTAAAGGGACATTTTCAAGGCAGTAAACCTAAAATAAGACCCACCATGCTATGTTTTGATTCATGTGTTACAGGACTCTTTCTCCACCCTATCATTCAGCTCTTTTCTTGTAAGCAGGTAGACTGGTGCCTTTTGGGATAGATTAATATGATGCCTGATTAAACTGTTTTCATCTGGAATTCCTCAAAGCAGCTTCATTTTTGGACCTTAACCAATCTATGCTGGGCACAGATCCTTCCGATATTCAATAAGAACAGATGGGGAGGGCTCTGAGTTACTAGTGAGAATTCTTTCCCAGGTGTCTGGCTGAGGGTTTTGCCCACATGAGCAGGATCTAACTAATTGCCATATTTGGGGCTGGGAAGGAATTTTCCTCCTGGTCAGATTGGCAGAGACTCTGAGGGTTTTTTGCCTTCCTCAGCAGCATGGGGCACGGGTCACTTGTGGATTTAAATGAGTGTAATATAGTGGATTCTCTGTAACTTGAAATCTTTAAACCATGTTCTGAGGACTTCAGTAATTCAGTCAGAGGTTAGGGGTCTATTATAGGAGTGAGTTGGTGAGGTTCTGTGGCCTGCAATGTGCAGGATGTTAGACTAGATTGTCACAATGGTTATTTCTGACCTTAAAGTCGATGAGTCCAAGAAAGTATTTGATATTGTTGCTGTTTGTCAGGAAACCAGTAAAGCCATTAACAGAGGGAGTAGTGGCCACTCCATCAGTGATAATATACCCAAGGGGCTGCTTTTGAGAGATAAGCCACATAGTTGTGTTCCTGAAGCTTTGACAACACATTGGCTGCCTTGTAATCTTTACTGAAACAAAAGATATAAAGTGCAGCTTGTTTTTTAAAGATGCTGCTGCCAGTGGCTGAAACAGATGTCTTTTTGAATGACACCCAAAGAGGCCTGGCTCTACTGAGGTCTAGGGTTCTTCACAGTTGGGAATACATTTATACTCTGTCTCTTGGGTAACCTTTTTTAAAGTGATATTATGAAGATGAGGACACTCTCTCCATCTCTCCAGTGCACTAGGACAACAAGAAGTATTCTGTGATATGAAAGTTCATGTTGTTACAATGCAATGGAAATAAAAATACCACAAAAAAATTAGAAAATCATTTTAGGAGCAGAAGTGCAGTTCACTAAGGAGACTTCTCCTCCTGGCATCAACCATTCCAACTGGAACACCCCCTTCTCCACCAGGTGGCATATAGCAAACTAAACCAACTTCCTGCATTTCAGGAATTCCCCTACATCAAATGAATTCCCAGATGCCCTGTTTAGGATAGATCTTGGCCTCCTTAGTGTGGCCAGAATGGCACAAAGTGACTGAAGCACAAGTTAGAATTTGGCCTGCCCTTACATTTAAATTTGACTTTCCTGAGCTTGTATTGCTTTAATTATCATGCAACATTCTCAACACCATTCTCAAAAATATAAGAAAACAAAATGTGAAACATTTGGTAACATGTTGAATAAACCCCCTGTAAACCAGGAACACCACAAATGATCCTCTCCAATAAGGTAAGCAGAGAAAAGCACTGTTCAAGATAACTGAAGGCCACCTTTTTGAACAAGAAGTGACCTTGCACAGCTACATTTGTGCATACTTTTATTGCAATTGACACACAATTGTTAAGTCTTAATTCTAAAAAATAATTATTGTGCTCTTCTAGGTGATGTATCAGTCACAAATTAAAATCTGCACTACCCGCCTCTCTTCTCATATGAGTCTTGACATTACAAATCTTCCATTGTAGCAATTCCCTATGGGAGAAACTGGTGTGTCTCTAATCTTGTGCCAAAAGGCAATGAGCCACTAGCAGCAGTAATATAATATCTATGCATAGTGGGCTGACTTTTCATTTGCTTTTGTTTTTTAGTATTTTTTCTATTAATAATGCAAACATTCAGTGAGCGATTATATAGTTAATATTTACTCAGGAATAGGAAGATTTTTATAAATCAGTAAGCTTAACCAGGGAAAGATATGGGCATGTTCCTTTTGATGTTTGCTTTGAGAAAAGAGCAAAGGTTGTTAACATGCTTTATTATTACTTGTTTTCTCAGAGTGGAAGGTTTGTGTAACGTTATTTTGCATCTGATTTGATAGTCCTTTTGCAACTAAAACTCCAGAGAACAAAGAAATATCAAAGAAAATATAAATCAAATGAATGTATGTGTAGTGAAATTCCATTTCCAATTCACAAAAAACATCTACAAACATATGCTCATCTACTCTAGATGTTAATGGACAGATAATATCCAATAAAATAATGTGCCACATCATCGTGTATAGGCATCAACATATAAGTAAATAATCAGAATACATTAGTTTGTGCTCAAAAGTATTTTTCCAGTATGATGAACAAAGGGGACTATATAATCATTATATCAACTTTGGTAAAAGTAAGTTATTTTCTCTGTAACTGAAATGTCACCCATGTTGGTGAGCTATTCATGAATGGTACATGCTGTACTTGTTCTCTTTCAAAAAATCTTCCTTTAACACTCATCCTTGCTATCAAGAAGTGAGTCATCAACAGCATTCATTCTTCTTATCCCAGCACCTAATTTAGAAAAATCCGGTAGGAAACTCTTTGGATCAAGCAGCAGTATAGTCCCAGCAATATCTTCTATGGATTACTAATATTTCATACTTGATGGATGATCCCAGAATAAATCAAAAAAATCCTAGTTGAACATACAGTAGCAAGCTGATGACTTGCATTCAGATGATGTAATGATATAAATGGACTAATATAAGGGCAGCCCTTACAGCTGTTTCAATCCCATTACAATCAATTAGGGGTTTGTGTGCAGGGCTGCCCGGGGTTGGAGGGGGCAAGTGGGGCAATTTGCCCCAGGTCCCACAGGGGCCCCCACAAGAATATAGTATTCTATAGTATTGCAACTTTTTTTTTATGGAAGGGCTCCCGACATTGCTTTGCCTCAGGCCCCCTGAATCCTTTGGGCGGCCTTGTTTGTGTGAGTAATGGCTGACCACACAATAGATAAAATCACCATATTTTCTATCACAACACTGTATTGGACCTTTAGTTCTCCACTTATGTCATTACTCCATTTTTCTGTGTAACCAGGTTCCCATTAAGCCTATCCTCAAGAAAGATTCTCACTTTCAGACCTTCCACTGCATCCTTTCAAGGCAGAAGTTCAGTATCCATAATCTCTCTCAAAACTATTAATAATATTACCAAGTCAGGAGACAAAATAATTTATCTGGAAACATTTAAAATATTGGATCTTGCTATTTAATCTTTCTTCTAACTGAACACTAAAAATGCCCTCTTTAAAGAAATCATATCTTCCTATCCATAGATGCCATAACTTAAATAACATTTTCAAACCCCAAAGAGGAAAACACCTTAAGTGTGTAAATTGGGGTGCATACAGGCATTTTTCTCGTCCATTGTATGTTGACTTCTATAGTCCAAAGGCCTGATTCCTCTCTCACATACAGCAGAGTAAATCAGGAGTCATTTACCTGAAATCAGTGACATTATATGGCTATCAAACCAACATGGCCACAGCAGAACCAGGCCTGAGATTTTTAAAGCAACTTTACTAAAAATGTTTGCCAGCCTAAGATATTTTATATTAACAAAGAGATAATGTGAACTCTTGTCTTAGCAATTTCCTACAGTAAGCAACTGGCACTGGACAAATTTTCTAAATCATAAAGGAAGAGTGCTTGTAACTCAGTAATGCAATTACAATTCGCAAAACCCAGCAACACATATTTTAACTGGTTTTCAAAAAACCAACCAGTTTATTCTAGGTATTTTACCTCTTCAAACAAACACATCAAGAGCTAAAATTAACTAAGAATGTATAGTTTTAGAGACAAAATCAACTCTCGGTGGTGTTAATGAGTTTTCCAAAGCATGGAAAGAATGATCAGGCCTTTTAAAAAAATCCTAATTTTCAACATCCTGTAAACCTGCCAGCCATTCATTAGTTAAGCTGTTACTTCTCTTATTTATAATGGGTACAAAGTTTAACTAATGCAAACTGTCAGGTGAAACCCTTCATAAAAACATATTGTAGCTGTGCATTTTAGTTCTCTATATAAATACAAATACATGAAATGTATATGTAAATCCCATACTTTATACAATGCTTTATTACATACGTACACAGAGCACAGACAGGTATATGTATGTACATATGCATATATTTATACAGGAAACCGGTATGGTAAATGTGGATTTATACACAGCACAATCCTCATTTTCATTAATGTTTTGGGGAAATTAAAGCCATTTGTGTAAAAGGGGATTCAGAAAATCAGGTATGTTAACAGGTAACTGACATACCTGGGGATGTGTAACCTAGATTCAGAAAAAAGGGTATTACATACTAAACAGGTTTGGATAAAAGAGGTCTTGTGTATTATATATGGTACATAGACATACATCCAAATTTCTAAGTAATATACTTGTTTCCCTCTCCATATTCTAGTTCCTGAGCTCTTTCACCATTCAGCCATCAGTCTTACATTCTTATTTTGGACATCTAATTTTGCAGGTAAATTTAAATGCAGTGGAGAACTCCAGGCAAATCACAAAACATTATCTTTCTCACTGTCGGCCAAACCAGCTGCAGAATCTTATTCATTAGTTGGTGGCAGAATAGCTCTTCCACTATTGTTTTTCTCATCTCTCCTCTCCCTGGCACAGGGAAGGAAACCAATCACTAGATTAGACAGTTTAAAAAAAATATAACTCCATCAATAAGGTTGAAATGCCCAGTTGACTTACCCAGTGGATCTTGGTCCGTGCACAAGGAAATGGCAGTGAGGAAGTTTATGGGTGATACAGACAGGTACTGGGACACAGCTGGAATCAGGGGAAGAGCGGTGAGTGGCAAGTGCAGCAGTGATCCCAGCCTCTTATGCAGCTCAAAGGAAGGTGAAGTCTCACCAGTGGCTCACTAAGCTTTCTGTAGTATCAAGGGCTAATCCACAGGAAACCCCTCCTTCCCCTCCTCCACATAGCCTTGCAAAGGACAGTCACCTCCCCTCCTCTTTGCTGCTGAAATGAGAGAGGCTCTCAGTCCAGGGGCAGGGGCAGAGGCAATGCAGCTCCTAATCTTAGCTTTTCTACTCAGTGTACCATAAATGAACTAAAGTGCATCGGAACAGGATTCTGCAATACCTCATCTCCCCACATAGTCTTGTGCCCAAGCTCAGTCACTGCCAGTGGCAGTGTGCCTGGGGGGACACCACCAAACAAAAGACACTGCCAGTATTGACTTTCTGACATACTACAGCAGTGCCACCAACTGTGGACTTACAAAGATTCCACCAAACGGGTTAATTATTAGTATGTATTATGTGCCCACAATGCACACGGTACTGATTGCAACTTCATAGAATCATAGAATATCAGGGTTGGAAGGGACCTCAGGAGGTCATCTAGTCCAACCCCCTGCTCAAAGCAGGACCAATCCCCAGACAGATTTTTGCCCCAGATCCCTAAGTGGCCCCTTCAAGGATTGAACTCACAACCCTGAGCTTAATTCACCAGGCACACAATGCACATGGTACTGATTGCAACTTGTTGTGGGGTGTTTTCCCTACTCTAAGACTACCAGCCCTTCTTCCCCGGTGCTGAACATATTGTATCTGTAAGTGTAGACAAGGCCAAACCATGTTCAATAGCATTTCAGTAACCAGGGTTAAAACTTGATTGGCACAAACCTGATTAACCATTTCCAGGACCGATGCAATAGCACCTGTAAATGACACCTGTTGTCAATTCCTTGATCTGGTGAAATGTGTGGGTCAAATAGTGCAAACTTCTTTCAGAGACTGTATGTGGTCCTCCAGATCCAGGACTGGATCCTCAGGTATACTGAAACTCCATGTTATTTCGTCTCTGCATCCTCAGAACCTCGGGGCTACAGGGCTGCTCTAACATAAGCTGGCAGGAATAGTCCCCTAAGGGCCATTACACTGAAAGGGATAACTGGAGCACAGCATGCTCGGGCCACACCTCCTCAAGCCACCACATCTATCTTACTCTAGAAGACCCCCTATGTTGGCTTTGCACCACCAGGGATTATCCTGTGACAGAGGAATACCCAACTGCCCTTTCAATTGAATCCCCTTTATGCTACCAAAGCAGTACAGAGAGGACTTAGCTTGTTGGGTATGAAATGTTCTATAGTTCATGGTTTATTAAGTTACATGCGTGTATTAGACCCAATAATCAGTTTCTAAGGATATTGCAGCAAACCAAGATGGAGTCTGAACTGTCATCTTGTGACTCCATTTTGTGACCCCTCTGTGCACTGTCAGTTTGGCCTGGATGTAACTGGATTAAACTGGTTTTTCCCTCCTCTGGGCAATCTCAAGGCCAAACCACCTCAGACTGTTTCCCACCTTTCCCAGGATCATACCATGTTTTCCCGCCACAAACTGTATAGAAGTACTGTAATCACAGACTGGTGGTGCAGTCCATCTTGGGTCTTCATGGCACCAGTGCACCATCGAAGAATACCATTCACTCCTAAGGTGAGAAGAAAGAGGAAGACACATTCCACCTTACCTACCCCTGTTCCTGGGAACGTCAACAGCCAAAGGGTTCTCGGTCCGTTTCTTCCATCCCAACTGTCATCGAGGGACTCTTCAGTGCTCCTCCTCTACTGGTTCCAGTTACCCATGGAGTGGAGGTCCTGGACTTCACTGCCACCATGGAAGTGCTGGAATATAGTGACACATACTAATTTGGGTTTTCTTTGTTGAGGTTACATTTTCAATTGCCAGGGTGAGTTCTGTATTTTTAGGCCTGAGCTTTATGCTCATAGGAAGAGCTGCTGTGTCATTGGCTTTGTGTTGTTTATATATGGGTAGTTATTGCTTGTTTACATGTACTCCTTCTCTTATCTGTAATTTATCCCTTAATATACTTACCTATTGTTTAACCCTTATTTCTGGTCAATCTTTGTTATTTGTGTACCACATAGGGAAGAGGGAAGGAGATCTCCATCAGTTCACCGGTGACAGACAAAGCAGAGGGCGGGTCTGCTCTTCTGAGAAAAAGGGGCTTGTTTATATTCTGTTACCTACACCCATTTACTCAATTAGAGTTATCTTGGCTCCCCTTTGAGATAACAAGTCTGGGCAGAGGAGCAGGCCCCTGGTGATCAGATTTGCCTGATTGATGACTGCAAAACTAAGCTTGAGTTTCCAAAGGTGGCTCTTCGGAATATTAAAACATCATCTCCGTTTTACCTTCATGGGTGTATCATCCAAGAAATATGGCTATGTCCTTAAAAGTTAGTTCTTCAATATTCTGCTTCAAAGTTGAATCCCTAAGAGAAGGAGTCTCATAAGTGATTAGGCTGGGCCTACAGACACAGGAAGTATCTTTCCATGTTTGAAAGTCACTTGGACGAACTAGCTGGTTTACTTGCCCATATTTTCAAAGCATTCAAGGAGCGCCACTACTCTGAGATTATTCATCTGAATTTTATTATCAAGCTCTTTGATCAGATTAACAGCCCCTTAATTAGTTTATTGATTAAAATAATTTCTGTTGAAGGTATGACACACACAATAAACTAGGGACTTTTTCAGTAAGAATGCTTTTTTGCTTTCTAAAATAGAAACAAAAACAGGGACTTCTGTCAGCCCTTGAGATGTTAGATAAGATTTATAAATTTTCTAAAGATACATTTTTACTTTTAAGTAAATGTAAAGTATCCTACAAGAAGAACAACCCAGTCAAGAAAATGAGGATTTGGTGATATGCCCAGCTTTCTTGGAGATATATATATACATCTTGGGCACATGGGTATATCATCATGCATGTAATACCTTTCTCATCTTTTCTACTCTTTAGTTTATATATAAATTTTGATGTAAACAGTTCTGTAAAAAGATAGCTATACAAGGCTCTAGGCCCTCCAGCACTCAATCAATATTAAGTATGGACCCAGCAGCATTAAACAATCAATCAGCCAGGAACTCAGCCAGCCAGCCCCCTATGAAAAAGTTTCTATTCGCCTCTTCTTCATTCTGGGAATATACCTGCAGCCCTCTCCAAACCTCAATCAAACTGATGTCTTTTGCAGCATGCCAGGAAGGTCACCAAATCTGGGCTTTCTCAGACTAAGAGGGGGAACAATCTCCAGAGTCCTGCCCCCCAACACCCACCCCCCAGACAGTCTCCACTCTTTAGTATGATTTATGCTGGGGTTGAGGTAAAAGAGAAAAAAATGGAGCTGGCAAACCTCAGTTTCTCTTGGCCCTTCCCAGATGCATGCACTAAAACTGAAGAACAGTCCCAAGTAAGACTCTTTTCTTGTTGCTGTTCTCATTATTATTTAGTGAAAACTATTCTGGAAAGACATTTGATTATAAGTCATTTAATCATAGTCAGAAAGAGTCTACACATTTTTCAAGATGCTGTGTCACAAGGTCTCACTGAAATCCATGTCAAAACTCCCATTCACTTGAATATTGCAGGATCAGGCCCATAGTGCTGTTCTGGTCAAAATAGTGACTGCAAAAATGGCATTGTCCAGTTTCATTACTTAGCGTCTCTCTATAATGTCCCTTTATATTTGCTCAATTTACAAATGAAAGGACATTTTTTTCTGACTGCCAGTCCTGCAAACAGAGGTTGGGCTCATCTTTGAGCATCAGCATCCTTAGCAAAGGTTCTGCTGACCGTGTGTTGTCCTCAGATACACTTGTCATGACCTCAAAGTCTTCAGATTATGCCCTCAGTGACAACTCTGTATATCGCTAGAAAGCCGAACTGCTCTGCTGTTCTCTCAGCTAGGAATGCATGACACTCATAAAACAATAAAAACATACTCCTAAGAGTATAAGCATATCATAAAAACAGATGGCAAACTTTAGTAACAAGTTACATAAAGGGTTTGACCTTTCAGACCAGCACTTTCTGATCATCTGCCAGCTTCATTACACAGCAAACTCATTTCCTCCTGCAGCACAACACAGTCATGTAACAGACCTTGGACCTGGCCTACTCATGTTCCCTGCTGAAGTCTTGCATGAGTCAGAGGAGTAGGGCATGGCCCCTTGCAATAGCATTCATAGACCTTATGCTGCAATAGCCACCGAGGAGTTAATAGCCAGAACCACCACTCCCCCACCTGTGGCTCATTATTTGACTATCAAAAGCCATGATAAAAAAAACTGCAGCTCAGGCAGAAGTGGGCTGCTGTCAGAGAGGCAAGGGAGCACCCCAGCAGAGAGCTGGCAAGGAACTGCTTTAGAAACAGACCCAGAAACTCATGGGGAGTGGGGTGAGATTGCTGGGAAACAGTTAAAAGGAACTGGACTTTCTGTACCTTGTGAAGCCCTTGGGAGGATTACAAGACAGGGATTGAAGAGTAGCTGGCAAAGACAGGCATGCTGGGACAGTTTTTATAGCGGGGGTGCTGATGGTAGAAATAATGTATTTGGTGTTTGTTATTACTGCGTCAAGCCAGGGGGTGTGGGAGCACCCCTAGTTCCAGCACCACTGCACGAAGACCAGATGACCAGGTGAATGGGGTCTTAAGGGCCAGCATACCCTTAAATAGTCCCTTGGGGAGAGGGAACAAGCCATCTCTCATCTCTGTGTCAGATGCTGTCATGCTAGACAATGTTTCATAACAGTTTTTCAGCGGTCTCCATGTCTCATTTAACACTATTATAAAAGGTCATTGTCTTATGTATCCACAATATTATTTGGCAAACATGCCCTGACGCTGTACTTTGAACCTTCTCAGGTCATCCTAGATGCTGTATGCACTGTTACCGCATTCACTATTCCTGAATCTTTGTCTAGTTAAAGATACAAAGAGCTCCAGTTTGCCTTTACTTATGCCCTGCATTTTGGAGGTTAGTAAAAAAGTAGACTTGGCAGAAGGAGGAAAGTGGCTCACTCATGTGGTGGTAATAAGCGGGTAATAAGATGGACTGGAAGTATGTTGCTGTGAACTTTGGGAGACGCCATGGGGCTTGGTTCACTTACACTGATATGAATCAGGAGTAACTCTACTGAAGTCAATGGAGTCAGTGATCAAACTGGCAAGGGGGGACTGGCTAATCAGTTCTGATCTGTGCACTTACACTGGATACATTTGTAAGGACATAAATAAGTGGTGCTGAGTTCCCTCAACTCCCACTGATTTCAGTGGGAATGGAGGCCACTGAGTGGCTTGCAGGATTGTGCCTATAATCAGACTCTTCATCACACACTCAGAGGCCAGATTTCCTACTGTTCATTTAGGGTGTACATTTTCCTTACCCCTCAAAATCACTCCCCCAAACAGTTGCTCAGAGCAATCAGTAGTAAAGGGGAAACAAGCAGTTACAGTGGTGTTTCTAAGCCACATTTCATATATAGCATGAAAACAACGATACAGATAAAAACTGCAGCAGCAAAAGTGACCCTGAAAGTCGCATCCCTCAGTTGTGGTGTTAAAGATATTGCTTACCAAACACTGAGGCCTCCTGTCACATGTCATTTGCAATACCCCTCTCCATGCTGCCTATCTTATCTTTACTCCCAGCTGGCTGTCTTCCCTAGAAGGAAAGCCACAGAAATATAGTTACACCCCACTGTCCAACTAATACCGTATGCACCGGGTGACTTCGCTAACAGAAAAGATGAAAGGGACAGTACAAATTTTATTTTAAAACATTTCTATCCCAGTCATTTTCTAACACACCTGCACTTTAGGACTATGATTGATATATATATTTTTCCCCTTTGTATCTCTAAGTTGTTTTAAAGTCTTTTCTTTCCCCTACTGTTGTTTGTGTGGGTCACTCACCAGGGAGTGCCTGGGGGTGTAGGGCCTAAGACCAGCAGTAGCAGATTTCCATCAAATTTCTGGATGTTCATCTGTTAGCAGAGAAACAGCAGCAGCTTCTTCCTAGTCCTCCTTCCCTGCAGTCCTTAGCTGCTTGCAGCCTGCTTCCCAGACTTGGTGATTCTGAATCTGAGCTTGCCTGAAATTTGGGATTGTTCAGACTGGGATTCCAGTCCCTTCTCCTCGTAGATATAAGATCAAGTCATGAGGTTCATATTCAGTTCCAAATATCCCCAAAATTCAGGGGTTTGGATCCAGGGGATTCTAGTTTAGATCCATATATAATAGGAAGTATTATAACCTCAGGCAGGATTCCTTCAAATGCAGAGCCACTGATTTACATATCTTTAAAGACAGATCTGAGTATTACACATAAGAAAAGGTTAAGAGATACATGAAGAAAGGACATCGGGGGACAGCTGGGGAACAGTTTTAGAAACAAATACATGCCAGATTTCTGTGCATATTTATATTAGCTTCATTTTTACAGTCATCACACATTTTAATTAGCACAACGCTGTGCTCTTTAATGAAGAAGTTTAGAGCAGGTCTGAGAGCTGCTGATGAATGAATGCTGATATCATGGTGCTGCTAAGGGTACTTACTTTACTGTTTCTTTCCATTTTGGAGCCAGAATTCTCCTTTAATTGAATCGTGTGTCCTCTTGTGGTCAAATATAAGTAATAAATTAACACGTCTGATCATGTCTTTGTAGGGAAAATACAGACAAGCACAAGCTCTTCATCAGAGATAAAAAAGGGTTGAATTCAGAATTCATGTTTTCAGCATTATTGATGCAATTAACAGTCATGTTTTTTCCTGTATCTATATTTATTTATAGAGATGTTAAAGAAACACAGTTAATCTGCATAGGCCACAACACTGACCTGACATTAGAAAGGTAAATAGCATGCAACAGTCCTGAATAATGGATGTACCTGGGCTCAATAGATAGTAATCCCTCAGTCTGATCAGGTAAAGCTTCAGCACTCTTAAATTGGAAGCCAGCTCAAAGTTTGACATTGATACTGCAGTGACTTGGGATCAGGGAAATGAAGAGACCTAACAGATGGAGACCTAGACAGAGAGAGAAAAACTTCCCCTTCATTCTCTGAAACTGTACTCTGTGGTGAGCCAAGTTTTGAGTGGGTGTTAGGAGAGATTACTAACGCCAGAGCTTTGTTAGCACAGAGGTAGGTGCATTATGGAGCTTACTCCAGCCCTGACACTACTTAGAGCAAAAGGTCTCTCTATATCTTTTTAGCCAGAGCCTAACCTGCTAAAGCCTTTTAAAATCTACATGTCAGAACATCTCACTATTAATTATTTATATTATCTGAATTATTGTAGTCCCTAGGAACCCCAGTCATGGACCAGGACCCCATTGTGCTGGGTGCTGTACAAACACGGAACAGACAGTCCCTGCCCCAAAGATCTTACAACCTAAGTATGAGACAAGAAATCGAGAGACAGATGGGGGAGTAGACGGAAACAATGAGACAATATTGGTCCATATGTTAGGCAGTGATCTCAGCACACCACCAGCCTAGCTGTTGTGAATTTTTTTGTAGGCATCATAGCAAAGGAGGGTTGTACAGAGGGTTTTGTAGGCGGATAATGAGTTAGTTTTGCAAATAATTGTAGGGAGCTTCTCCCAGGCATGAGAGGTAGCATGGGAGAAGGCACAAAAAGGCTACTTATCATAGAATCATTGAAGTGTAGGACTGGAAGGGAGCTCGAGAGATCATCTAGTCCAATACCCTGCACTCAAGGCAGGTCTAAGTATTGTCTGGATCATTTCTGACAGGTGTTTGTCTAACCCGCTCTTAAAAATCTTCAATGACAGAGATTCCACAACCTCCCTAGGCAATTTATTCCAGTGCTTAACTATCCTGGCAGTTATGAAGTTTTTCCTAATATCCAACCTAAACCTCCCTTGCTGCAATTTTAGCCCACTGCTTTTTGTCCTAGTCTCAGAGGTTAAGAAGAACAATTTTTCTCCCTTCTCCTTATACCAACCTTTGATGTACTTGAAAACTGTTGTCCTGTCCCCCCTTAGTCTTCTCTTCTCCAGATCAAACAAACCCAATTCTTTCAGTCTTCCCTCATAGGTCATGTTTTCTAGACCTTTAATCATTTTTGTTGCTCTCCAATTTGTCCACATCTTTCCTGAAATGTGGCCACAATACTCCAATTGAGGCCTAATCAGCATGGAGTAGAGCGGAAGAATTACTACTTGTGTCTTGCTTACAACACTCCTGCTAATATATCTCAGAATGATGTTTGCTTTTTTTGCAACACTGTTACACTCTTAACTCATATGTAGCTTGTGATCCACTATGACTCCCAGATCCCTTTCTGCAGTACTCCTTCCTAGGCAGTCATTTCCCATTTTATATGTGTGTAACTGATTGTTCCTTCCTAAGTGGAGTACTTTGCATTTGTCTCCAGTTTGTCCAGATCATTTTGAATTTTAATCCTATCCTTCAAAGCACTTGCAACCCCTCCTAGCTTGGTATCATCCACAAACTTTATATGTGTACTCTCTATGCCATTATCTAAATCATTGATGAAGATATTGAACAGAACCAGATCCAGGACTGATCCCTGTGGGACCTCACTCAATACGCCCTTCCAGCTTGACTGTGAACCATTGATAACTACTCTCTGGGATAGGTTTTCCAACCAATTCTGTACCCACCTTATAGTAGCTCCATCTAGGTTGTATTTCCCTAGTGTGTTTATGAGAAGGTCATGTGAGATAGCATCAAAAGCCTTACTAAAGTACCACATCTACCACTTTCCCCAATCCACAAGGCTTGTTACCTTGTCAAAGAAAGCAAATAGCTTGGTTTGACGCAATTTGTTATTGACAACGCCATGCTGACTGTTACTTATCACCATATTATCTTCTAAGTGTTTGCAAATTGATTGCTTAATTACATGGTAGCTCAGAGCCTGAGAAGTACAGTGTAGCATGAAAAACAGGTCTGTGCTTCTGTAGTTTGCCTGACAAGCAAGGGATTGGAACTAGGCTGTTTCCAATTCTGTTTCCAGCTGTGAACTCTGCAAAGCAAAACTACAGTTTCTCATGACAACCAGCAGATGGGGCTATTTCTTTCTTTTCAAAGTTTCTTTTCAGGGAGACACTACTACGGTTGTTTTATCTCCCATGTGTGCACTGAGCTCCTGAATTGTTGAGTTCTTTGCCAAATGAAAGGAGATGCAAACTACTTCTGTAAAGCAGATCTTTTTTCTTTGATTTTGTAAACCAGGTTCTCAATTTCCCAGCCCCAGAAGACCCTGCTCCTTCCCCCACTCTCCATCTAATCAAGACTCCTGATTTTCAGAGGTGCTGATCACCCAAAACTCCAGTTGAAGCACTCTGGGGTCTTTATCCCTTGACAGTGGCATCAAGCAGCCTTCAGTCCCAAACCCCACAGATTCAGTCACCAGAGGATGTCCCTCATTTAGGGGACTCCAGGCGTGACAGAGCACATTATGGTAGGCCTACCTAGTCCCCAGCACTGAAGGTATTGCCAGGGAAAAGTGATGTGACTGGAGACCCTTTGTTTAGCTGATCCAGGTTGCCAGTTCATTACCAGCCAGTGCATGATACAGCAGCCTTCAGCTGTCCCTGACCATGCCAGTGCCTGATTTTACCAGGATGGGGGTACACAAAGATGTCTTGAAGGCCCCTCCCCCAGATGTGCACCAAACATCCCCTGGCAGAGCCAGAGTACCCAGCTCTATGGCCTCATTTTTTTCCCCAGAATAATTTGTTTTCTCACTGGAAATGTCTTTCTTACTTTGCAACTTCTCCCTTACTTTTAAACTCTGTGAATTCACAGCAAATATTTCCCCTCAAGTCAGCTGGCAGATTGAAGGCTGATGCTCTGACACACAGGAAGGCATCAAAATGTCTTAATCCCATTGACTGTTATAGAAAGCACAAAGGATCTGACAACTCGTCCTGAAAAAGTAATACAAAATTTGAATGAAAATCTGACTGAATCAAAGGAAATAATGTTACTCAGTTGCATCTTATGTTTTTGTTTGTCCATTTACGCTTGCAGTGCAGAATGCTGTAATTGTATTCATGTTACTGCTTTTGTCTCTGACTCTCAACTCGTTATTACAGTGTAACACAGGGGTAGGCAACCTGTAGCACACATGCTGAAGGCAGCACGTGAGCTGATTTTCAGTGGCACTCACACTGACTGGGTCTTGGCCACTAGTCTGGGGGGCTCTGCATTTTAATGTAATTTTAAATGAAGCTTCTTAAGCATTTTAAAAACCTTATTTACTTTACATACAACAATAGTTTAGTTATAGATTATAGACTTATAGAAAGAGACCTTCTAAAAACCATTAAAATGTATTACTGGCATGTGAAACCTTAAATTAGAGTGAATAAATGAAGACTCGGCACACCACTTCTGAAAGGTTGCCGACCCCTGGTGTAACAAAATATCATCATAATTTAAAAAAATAAATCTGGACACTATTCTTAAAATATTGTTTCCTGTGTTCTAGGAGAGAATACGGGATACTCTATATTCTCTTCTCATTCAGGCCTTAGTTCAGCCAGGTTCTTAAGCAAGTTCCTGGTTTTAAGCATGTGAGCAGTCCCATTGACGTTAGCTGGATTACTTGTATGCTTAAAGTTAGGCATGTGCATAAGAGTTAGATATTATTAAGTACCCCCACTGAATTGGGATCACTAGGCCTAATCCAAATCACGCTGAAGTTAATTGCAGACTTTCCATTGACTTGAGTGGGAGTTAAATTGGGTCCTCAAATTCCTTCTAACATTATGCTCTCTCCCAGAATGTCCATCAAAAGGGAGTTGATAACATTTATCTAATAAATAATAATTAGCTCATACTATTTGTATCGCCTCTTCTGGATTTCCCAGGGTTTCCTGTCTTCTCTGTGTCTGTCTTCCAGACTGCCAGCTCTTTGAGGCAATCCCTATCTCTATTTCTGTGTATGCCTCAGAGAAAAACACACTGATGATGCTAAAGAAATTTATCTTTGTGCCTCAGTTCTTCATCTGTAAAGGGGAATATTAGTACTTCCTACCGCTTAAGGGTGTAGTGAGGTTAAATATGTTAAAGACAGCAAGGTGCCCAGATAGTACAGTAATGGGCATCATATAAGTACCTTTGATAGACAATCACTTCTCCTAGCTTTTAGCAATTTGATGTCCCAAAGATACGGTACCTTCAGAACCTAATTCTCTACTCTAATATACCAGATCTGTACAGGCGCAGCTCCAGTTGTAATGCATTTTTGAATCTGGCCTTTTGTCTCTTCATGTGATGGCAGTGTGCTTTGCTCTTTGGGGAAGGCTAAGGGACCAGGGAAGGCATTCACTGAGACCTAACTGGAGTTTACTTTCATAGACGGAGGATTGTCTTGCTGGTACCTACACCATACAAAAAGGGTAATCAGATAAAAGGGTGGGAATAAGACCTTCCTGAGGGCACAGCCTCATGCTGTCAACTGCCCAGCACCCAGATTTCTGTCCTGACCAGCTTACCCAGGCGTGAAGTATGAGACTATGAGTTCATATTTTGTACAAACCTTTTATTCATTTAGTATCTTTCAGGTCCAGTGAAGGCTGGTGATGCTGGAAAATGGGGAAGTAAAACTAACACAGAAATGTACCCTCAGCTCATGTATAGCAGCCAGCTAATCCATAATGGAGTAAGCAATACCTGCTGTGTCCACCCTGAGGAGCCTGCTCAGCTCTAAGAAGAGTCTTATGATGTAGAATCAGTTTATATCATGTGCTGTGTAGGGTTTATCCATTGCATGCACCTCTGTACATCATCTGGCAAGGATACAGTGTAAGACCCGGAACAGGATAGAATGAAATTGATCACCCGCCTTTATAAGCGTATTGATCACCCACCTTTACAAGTGCTTTGGGGCATCCAGATGACAAACACTATGTAAGACTTAGATATTATTGTTAACGCAATATAGATTTTAATGGACCATGACAGGGTTGGTTGATCCAAGTTTATTCTTTCCTATAAATAAATAAACTGAGAAGAGACTAGCGAAGTGATTTGTAATGTTATCTGAAGTGACAATCTGCCCCCTGCTCCGGGTGAGTTGCAATATTGTTAACATCCCAGGCAATAAGTCAGCTGCCCTCATGGGCATACATTTGTCAAGAGTGCAGAGGTCTGCAGCTGTTCCCCCTCACTGTGCTCCCTCCAGGATGTGAGCCATCCCCAAATAAATGACTCCAATTTACTCTTCCATGGCACTACAGCCATCACTTATCTCCCCCGCGACACACACACACACACACACATACATACCCCTAGAATGCCACTTTGGAAGTCACAGGGGAAAAAGAGAGCTGGCTCAGAGTGAGCTCACCCCACCAAGGCACTGTTTTTGCCTCACCCCAATGAAGACAATTCCCTAGATTCTGGGCCATGAGAGAAAAGAAAACCATTTGACCATCTTACAAACAAAGCTTCAGGCTGCAGCCCCTGCTGAGGTAGGTCTTTGCCCTCAGAGTGCATAAAAGGCTTGTGTCTATAACAGCTCCTTAGCTCCTGGAGTACCACCACCCAGACTCTACAGTGCTTGTATTATAAACCCTAGCTCCAGGTCTGCAGCCTCACAGCCCTCCTCCATCACTGTGGCCATCTGTGACTGGGTCATTCAGGCCTTCTCTGCCCCTTGCTGGAACCCTGGTGCCACTTGCTCAAAGAAAATCAGCTCAGACTGGGTTACCAACAAGACAGTCCTCCAGAGGCCTAGATGGGTCAGGAAAAATACTGCCCAATCAAGAGTCAGCAGGCCAGTTAAGAAGGCTTACCTATGTCTTCTCAGGGCAATGAAGGGTGAGACTGGGACTGAGGAGGAGCTGCATCGGGATAACCTAGAACCAGGTCAGATGCTGCAAGTAGGTGTTTGCCTTGGAGTTATGTTTGTTTATTTAAGTTTCAGACTGCCGAAGACTGAGTTTGTTACTGAGCTGGGTATAGACGCAGTCCAAGCTTATGGCCACAACCTGTGGATTGAGGCAGGGAGCTCCTCCTGTTTGAGGACATGTTTGGCCCTGCGGGAGGTGCTAAGGAGCAGTCCCATCTGCCACACCATCTGATACCATGGGAGGGTATAGCCCCTTTGAATGCCTGCTTGGCATGTACAGAACGAGTGACTAGAATAAACCCACTGGGACTAATGCAGCACCTGCTACCAGTTATAAAGGCACCAGCTCCCACAACAGATTCTCATGTATTGTTGCAATATACAGCCTCACAATGAGCAATTCCTTACTGCAGCGCACTGCTCAGGCTGTCTGTTCACTGACATGCCCCCAAAACAGCCTGTGTTGATGCAGCTGACTCTAGTAGTGTCTCTAATGCTCCTCCCTCTTAATTCCTCTCTCCAGTTCAGAGACGCAATCAGATATAGCATTACTGCTTATTCCTGGCTCCCTGCCCCTCCTAATCACCAATCCTAAATCCCTGTCTGGACTTTCCCAGCTGAACAAGCCTCCAAATCCTGCCTAATTCCGCTCCTGCCTCTCTCAGTTGCTGCCTCTGAGCTGCCGTGGTAGACCCTGTAGCCATTCAAAGACGGCTTGGAGATCTTCTAACCTGTATCACCAGGGCTTATGCCTCATGTAGCCCATTCCCAATAATCTCTCCCTATGCAGCTCTGAACATGAGTCCTGTTTGTTGATATCACAGGCATACACCTTTCCTTCAGCCTTTGCATGCTCTGTGGATGCCTGGCCAGGGCCATCCCCTTTAAAAACAGTAACCCTGCTTGAGACTGAGTTGAGCACAACAGCTGAAAGTTGAGGAATTGAGCTCAGTTGAACCCCAGATGGAGGGAGGATGAAGATGACTGTGCGCCGTTGAGCCATCTGGATTCTGGAGTCATGTGGGGACCAGAGGCCAGGGGCTGCTCTAACTTACACTGTGCTGCAAAGACTCCCCAGGAGCTATCCAGCAGCACAGCATACCTGGAATTGGTTTGCTCCGCCACACCTCTTCCCTTCCCTAAACTGTGTGTGTGTGTGTGAAGGACCATTCTAAAAGGAAGGCCTGAGGTAAAATGATATACTGGCTTTGCAGCTCTTGTATGGCTGCAGTGCACACTAGAATGTGTCCTGTATCTGTACACCTCCTGCACACACCCCTGGTTACCTATGGCCATTCAGAAAATCCAGCTCAAAATATATTTCAAAAGCTGTTTCATTAAAATGTAAAATCAACCTGGGGGTTTTAAAAACTCACTTTAGAGTCAAGGGTCAAATGGCTTAACTGCAGACTAGTAAACAGATCCGTAGCAAACTCGTCCTCAAAATAAAAACTCAGCCTTCCTTGTGGCTGAGCTGCTTTATGCACAGGTTCCAGAGAAGACTCAGAGTAGGTGCCACAAAAGCTTGCAGAAGGCAAGGGGGTAGGGCTCACAACAAGTCTTTTGACTGGAAAGAAGCAGCCTCACCCCAAGTGGTGTTGACATTAAGATAATTATAGCTGGAGTCCCTGTGCCAAATCAGCTGTTGGCCTGTGTTAGTCTGGCACCCTTCAAGCTATGCTGGGGAGGGGTCAGATAAAGAGGCAATTGTGGAAAACAAACACTTTGGCTGATTTCCCCATAACATTTTTGGATGGGCAAAGAAACAAGAACAGTGAGATCCAAAATTCAACACCGCCCCTGTGTCAACAGCTGAGCCACACAAGCAAACCAGCTGCTTCACTAGAGGTCCAGGACCAGGCCTGGAATGTAACAATGCATTACTGCAAGTGCACCAGCTTTTACCTCTGGCTTTTCCATAGCCTGGTCCATCCCAGAAGGAGATTTCTGCAGTTTGTCCCAGATCAATGCCTGGATGTTTTAGAAAGAGCTCAGCTTTCATTCAGGGACCAAAATAAGTGGCCAACTCTTCAGCAAACTTCACCCTTGTGTGTTGGGTGCATGCTGGGTACCAATCACTCTTGAAAATTTGTCCCTACCTAAAACAAGCTGCATGTTAATAGACTGCAAGTAAGTCTATATGAGGGGCAGTACAGACAGACCCTTAGCCTTTATCTCAGGAGCGGACAAATAATTGCTTTCTTGGGGTTTTTTGATTTCATTTTTCCATTTAGTATTATGATGATTATTAATTATTTGTATTACGATTGTGCCAGGTACTGTACAAACACTGAGGGCTTGCCTACACTGGAGAGTTGCAGCACTGTAAACCCGCCACCAGCGCTGCAACTTACTTACCATCCACACTTGCAAGGCACATACAGCACTGCATCTCCCTGGCTGCAGTGCTGGCCGTACTCCTGCTCTGCCTTGGGTATAACGATTGCAGCGCTGGTAATGCAGTGCTGCTCTGCAAGTGTGGCCACCAAAAGCGCTGTAATTGGCCTCCAGGGTATTAGGAGGTATCCAAGAATACCTGTTCAGCCACTCTGCTCATCAGTTCGCACTCTACTGCCCTAGCCTCAGGTGACCTGCCCTTTAAATGCCCTGGGAATTTTAAAAATCCCCTTCCTGTTTGCTCAGCCAGGTGTGAAGTGCAATCAATCAATGACCATGCCTCCATGAGCCAAACGAGCCCCAGCATGGAGCAATGGCGAGTTGATGGACCTCATCAGTGTTTGAGGGGAGGAAGCTGTGCAGTCACAGCTGCGCTCCAGCCGTAGGAATTACGATACCTATGGGCAGATCTCAAGGGCCATGCTGGAAAGCGGCCATGACCGGGACGCAGTGCAGTGCAGGGTTAAAGCAGTGGCAGGTAAGTAAGAGGAGCTGTGATGCCTATGGCAAACCTCCGAGAGGAAACGCCGCTCAGGTGCTGCCGCCCCATGACTGCGTTTTTTACAGAGGACTGACGCGAATACTTGGGGGTGACCCCACTCCAATCCGAGGACCACGATGGACCGTTCAGAGAGAGGAGGTGAGGGGGAGGAAACAAACATGAGGGACTGGGTGGGGGGATGACATCCGGGTTCCCAGGAGGCATGCAGCCCGGACCTGCTGCTTCAAGCCAGGAGGAACGTACCAGATCGCACAGTTGAAGTCTTGGTGGAAGGAGAACAGGAGGAGCCGGGTTCCTGGTAAGCATGGCTTCGATTTTCAGATGAAATGTTTCGGAGAGATTGGGGGTTAAGGGCTGCAGTCATGCATGCGCTACTGTGGAATAGGCCCATGGGATGAGTGCATGGTATGTGCGTCTACTCACGCGCGGTAATCTGGCCTCGTTAATGCTCTTTCAGAAGTTCTGCAGAGCGTGGCAATGGGCTTGGCGGCACGTTTAACTAGGGAGAAGCCACACTGTGGTCACTTGTCTCCCGGCAGGCTAATGCGTCCAGTGCCACTGGATGCTCAGCGAGTGTGGGGCGAGCCATTGCTGCAGCCTAGGCATAGCTGCATAGGGCGAGTGTTGAAATCTGCATTGCTTGTTAGCAACCCTCCCTTGCTTCCCAATAGGGACGCCGCAGCAGTGAGATATCTTTCCAGGATTAAAACTCCTGTGGAAGGAAGATGTAGAGATGTAGGTGTTCGCTGTGTAGTCCCCTGTCAGCTCTTTTCTTTCCCCCAACTCACAGAAAGCCCCAGTTGCAGCCCTATGAACCAATCAGTCCCCCTTCCATGTACCGCGCAGCACGAGATAGCTTCCAGGATTTAATTAACTTCCTGCACTCATTCCCGCGTTACTGCCCATGTCTTCGCTGCTGTGTTTTCTCTGTGCTCTTGTTGGTAGTAGCTGGAAAGTATGCTAAAGTAGACAGGTAAGACTCCTTCATCTGTGGAGTTACACTACAATGGCTGCCTCCTCTGTTGTAAAATGTTTCAAATTGTTTTGTGTCTTTCCTAATAACAGTGTCCGTTGATTAGCCCCCACTGCTGGATCAGAGACGGCTGAAAGGCTACAGAACTTGAGGAAGAAGCCACGAAAAAGCAAAGAATATGGTGAAAGCAGTTATGAATCAGTCTGCCAGAGAGAGTAAAAACTCAGACTGGAGGGAGAAAATGCAGGACTGGAGGAAAAAGAGAAGCAGAAAGGCAATTACGCTAAAGAAGAAAGCACAAAGCAGCTGATAAGCATCGCCCTGGCGTGCCAAACGGACTGTATCCAGTCACTTGTAGCCATGCAGGCACGAGCACTACGCATGTGCCCTCCCCCCCATCCCCAAAGCTCTTTCCCTTATGCCCCAATGTCAGCTCTAAAAACCCTTCTCCAGCTCCAGGTATTACCACCAGGCAGCTGCCCCAACACCTGTACGTTCACGCCTACCAGCCCTGAGAACTATGACCCTTACCTCTCTGCACTCAACCCCCATCACAATGCCATGCATATTTTCATCCTGAAGTGCAGCAAGCATTGCACAGGCGGTTACGGCACTCCAGACGAGGACATATTCAAACCTCTGACTGTACAGTTCACCATCCACGCCCTGCCCTTTTAGTTATTTTCTTTTTCAATAAATGAATTTGTGGCTTAAAAACAGTTTCTTTATTGCAGAAAGTGTAAGATACCGTAGTCCCAGGAAACAAACAGGCATGCAAATCATTGTAACCACTGCACTTCACTCCCGTGCAAGGCACCAAAACATTCTGTTGGCTTCAGCCTCAATTCCTCCCTCAAGCATCCCTAATCCTTGTAGCCCTGTGCTGGGCCTCTCCTAGTAGCCCTGCTCTCTGGCTGGGCAAATTCAGCCTCCAGGCGCTGAACCTCGGAGTCCATTTCCTGACTGAATGTTCACCCTTCCTTCACAAATATTACGGAGGGTAACAGCAGTGCCTGATATAACTGGCAGGGATGGCTGCTTTCCCCCAAGTCTAGCGGTCCTCATAAAGAGAAATCCAGCGCCTCCCTCTAATGGCCAAAAGCACACTCCACAGTGATTCTGCACCGCTCAGCCTGTAGTTGAACGGTCCTGCTCCTGTCAAGCTTCCCTGTATCCGTTTCATGAGCAAGGCATAACGGACGTAAGTCGGGGTCCTCCAAGGAGCACACATGGCACCTACTTCGCACGTCCCCTACGTGATCTTTCCGCGTTCTGGGGAAAAAAGTCCCTGCCTGCAGCTTCCTGAACAGGCCACGTTCGAAATATGCGTGCATTGCGTGCATCATGCACCCTTCCCGGCCTGCCTGTGTTAATGTCAATGAAATGTCCATGGTGATCCACAAGCACCTGGAGAACCATAGAGAAATACCCCTTCCAATTAACGTACTCGGATGCTAGGTGAGGTGGTGCCAGAATAAGAATATGCGTCCCATCTATCACCCTCCACAGTTAGGGAAACCCATTTGTGCAAAGCCATCCACAATGTCCCGCACGTTCCCCAGAGTCACGGTTCTTCTTAGCAAGATGCGATTAATGGCCCTGCAAACTTGCATCAACATGATCCCAACGGTCGACTTTCCCACTCTAAACTGGTTTGCGACCGATCGGTAGCTGTCTGGAGTTGCCAGCTTCCAGATTGCAATAGCCACCCGCTTCTCCACTGACAGGGCAGCTCTCAATCTCGCGTCCCTGCACCACAGCATGGGGGCAAGCTCAGCACACAGTCCCATGAAAGTGGCTTTCCTCATCCGAAAGTTCTGCAGCCACTGCTCGTCATCCCAGACTTCCATGATCATGTGATCCCACCACTCAGTGCTTGTTTCCTGAGCCCAAAAGCGGCGTTCCATGGTGCTGAGCATTTCCATGAATGCCACAAGCAATTTAGTGTCATACACGTCAGGGAACTTGATATCATCATCGGACTCCTCACTACCACTTTGGAGCTGAAGGAATAGCTCAACTGCCAAACGTGCTGTGCTGGCGACACTCATCAGCAAAGTCCTCAGCAGCTCGGGCTCCATTTCCCACAGAAATAGTGCTGCACAAAAACCATTGGGAGATTCATAATGACACCAAACATGGATGGAAAAACAGTGACTGCTGGGATGTGAAGCGATGCACCACGCAGCGTTGGGACAGGAAGCGGAATGACCCGCATCCTTCCATCCCCTTTCCACAACCCACGGCGCCAAAATGGGACGAGGTGCTCTGTGGGATAGCTGCCCACAATGCACCACTCCCAACAGCGCTGCAAATGCTGCAAATGTGGCTACACTGCAGCACTGGTAGCTGTCAGTGTGGCCACACTACAGTGCTTTCCCTACACAGCTGTACGAAGACAGCTGTAACTCCCAGCACTGCACAACTGCTAGTGTAGCCAAGCCCTGAGTAACCTAGAGCTCTAGCAATGTGTCTATCACATGTTTTCTTAACTATCAGAACCAAATTACACCAGGCCTTTTGTGAACTATAATGGAGAATCTCATTCAGTTCAATATTCAAGTTTAACAGATTTTCCAAATTTCCCGAGTGTGTCTTAGTAGCTGCTTTATGAGAGTACTGGAGAACATTGTCCCTTATATAGGTGGTCAGTGTTTGGCTTTGAGTGTTCACAAGGGTGAAAATTGCAGGGTTTTTATAGTATTAAAATATTTTACATTATATTATTACTAACAAAGGGATGATGCATTATCCAATGTCCTTGCAAACTACCAATTCATTCTGAGTGCTGGTGAGTCACCGGGGCGAAAACCAGCTAGTTCTCACTTAGACCACATCCTGAGTAGGAAGCTGCCACCACTGGGTGTGACTGCAGCTTGTATAGACATACCTGAGCTAGCTTTAATCTAATGAGCTCGGGTCCCAGAGCAGTGAAGCTGCAACAGCACAGACAGCAATGTAGCTGTATAAGCCCGCCCAGAACCCCAGGTAATTACTTGGGTGGCTATCCTGCACTGTGGCTTCACTACTCTGTTACCCGTGGTAACTTAAAGCTAGCTGGCATGTATCTACACAGCTGTAGTAACCCCTTGTGGTTGCAGTACTGACAGACCCTTAGGCTTTACCTCAGGAGCAGACAAATGACTGAACTCTTGGTTTTTTAATTTCATTTTTCTGTTTAGCCTTATGATGATGGTTGATAATTTGTTTTACTGTAGCACCTAGAGACCCCAACTGAAATCTGGGACCCACTGTGCCAGGCACTGTACAAACACTGAGTATGAGACAGTCCCTGACCTGGAGAGCTTCCAATATAAATTGGACAAGACAAAAGGTGGGAGGAAGGAAGTATTATTTACAGATGTGAATCTAAAGCACTGAGGCCCAGCTCCTCAAAAGTATTGAGGCTCCTAACTTCCATTGAGATCCTTTGAGGAGCTGGGCCAGAGCGATGGAGTGATTTGCCCAGGGTCACACCAGGAGTCTGTGGCAGAGCGAGGAACTGAAGCCAAATCTCCTGAGTCCCTGTCCAGTGCCTCAGTTTTTACACAGCAAAGTAAAAACCTGTGGCACTGAGTCTCAGACTTGAGTTTGGGCTGCCGGGCTAAAGATAGCTGTCTAGCTGTTCAGGCTCTATCTGCGCTCTGAGACCCTCCTAACATGCCAGACTTCAGAGCCCAGGCTCTAGGCTGAGCCTGGACTTGTATAGTGCTATTTGTAGCCAGCAGCCTGAGCCTCACAAACCTGAGTCAATTGTTCTGGGCTCCAAGACCCAGTGCCACAGGTTTTTCTTTGCAATATAGACGTACCCTGGGTTACAGAAATGTCCTTCATCCTAGCCTGTCTTTCACCAACACCTAATTAGGGGAATTCACAGAATCATAGAATATCAAGGTTGGAAGGGACCTCAGGAAGTCATCTAGTACAACCCCCTGCTCAAAGCAGGACCATTCCCCAACTAAATCATCCCAACCAGGGCTTTGTCAAGCCTGACCTTAAAAACCTCTAAGGAAGGAGATTCCACCTACCTCTCTAGGGTAACCCATTCCAGTGCTGTCACCCTCTCCTAGTGAAAAAGTTTTTCCTAATATCCAACCTAACCGTGCCCCAACTGCAACTTGAGACCGATTTTCTCCTTGTTCTGTCATCTGCCACCACTGAGAACAGTCTAGATCCATCTCTCTGGACCCTCTTCAGTAGCTGAAAGCAGCTATCAAACCCCCTCATCTTCCTCTTCTGCAAACTAAATAATCCCAGTTCCCTCAGCCCCCTCTCCTCATAAATCACGTGCTCCAGGCCCCTACTCATGGTTTTGTTGTCTCTCTGCTTGGACCCTCTTTCCAGTTTTTCCACATCCTTCTTGTAGTGTGGGGCCCAAAACTGAAACAGTACTCCAGATGAGGCCTCAACCAATGCCGAATAGAGAGAGAATGATCACATCCCTCCATCTGCTGGCAATGCTCCTACTTATATACAGTCCAAAATGCAGTTAGCTGTCTTGGGACATAGGGCAACTGTTGACTCTCATCCAGCTTCTCATCCACTGTAACCCTTAGGTCCTTTCTGCGATAACTGCTGCTATCCCACTCGTCCCTAATCTGTACGGTGCATGGGATTCTTCCGTCCTAAGTGGCACGGATCCTGCACTTGTTCTTGTTGAAGCATCATCAGATTTCTTTTGGCCCAATCTCTATAGATGTCTAGGTCCCTCTCTATCCCTATCTATCCACTCCTGAAAACCTCCCAGTTTAGGGTCATCTGCAAACTCGCTGAATTTGTAATCCACGCCATCCTCCAGATCATTAATGAAGCCATTGAACAAAACCAGCCCCAGGATTGACCCTTGGGGCACTCCACTTGCTACTGGCTGCTAACTAGACATGGAGCCATTGATCACTACCTGTTGAGCCCGACGATTTAGCCAGCTTTATCGTCCATTCATCCAGCCCATACTTCTTCAACTTGCTGACAAGAATACTGTGGGAGACCATATCAAAAGCCCTGCTAAAGTCAAGGAAGAACACGTCCACTGCTTTCCCCTCATCCACAGAGCCAGTTATCTCGTTATAGAAGGCAATTAGGTTAGTCAGGCATGACTTGCCCTTGGTGAATCTGTGTTGACTGTTCCTGATCACTCTTCTCTCTTCAAAATACTTCAAAATTGATTCCTTGAGGACCGGCTCCATGATTTTTCCAGGGACTGAGGTGAGGCTGACTGGCTTGTAGTTCCCCAGATCCTCCTTCTTCCCTTTTTCAAAGATGGGCACTACATTAGCCTTTTCCCAGTCATCTGGGACCTCCACCGATCACCGTGAATTTTTAAAGATAACGGCCAATGGCTCTGCAATTGTATCCGTCACTCCTTTAGCACCCTCGGATGCAGTGCATCCAACCCCACGGACTTGTGCTCATCTAGCTTTTCTGAATAGTCCTCCTGAACCACTTCTTTCTCCACAGAGGGCTAGTCACCACCTCCCCATACTGTGCTGCCCAGCGAATTAAAAATACCAAGTGACAGGAAAGTAACAAAGATTTGGCTAACTAACATTTTTTGATACAATCGGAAAATGTCTGGTTTTATATATCCTCCTCTTCTCCATCCACCCAAAACACATCACAGGGCCCAATCCTGCTCTCCATGAAGTCAAGAGCGATGGGGGTTGGCCATTATTTTGCATACCCGGTGACATGGCCAGGCAGCCCCATCAGACAACATGGGGATTTGTTTGGTTTTCAACCAGTAAATTTGGGGCTCTGACTTGTTAACTAGAGGAAATATTAATGCAAAATGATGTCCGCTTTGGTAAAGGAGTTTTGAGCCAGGCTCATGCTCTTGGCATGAGAACAGATTTGCAGACTGAGACGCTTTGGAGTAATGCTCCTTATCTGATAAGCCCTTTGCCTTTTAATTTAGCGGACAGAATTTCTGGCCACTGTGGAAAGGATTAGAAGACTTGATGCTTAACTACATTGTGTAACAAAGAGGGCGGGGGGAGAAATATCCTCCCTTTTAGCAAGCTTCAGAGAAGTGAGCAAACAACCCCAAACAAAAACTCACAGGGTGCAGAGTCCCCTCCCCAGCAGTGGAGGCAAGGGAAACACACAAACAAAGTGCTGCTGGCCCACTAGACCAAGATCCAGTCTGGTCCTGCATTCCATGTGGCAGCACTGCAGAAAGTGGTAGGAGCACTGCAGAATCATGAAGCCTGCTGGTCAGATGAAGGGCCATGCTCAGGTAGAAGCCGTGTCCAGCTTCCTCAGCCAGCAATAGTTACTCTGAAGCAGGGCCTCTGAAAGAAGGTGAGGAGAAAGGGATCTCTGACAGGCAGGGCCGGCTCCAGGCACCAGCTTATCAAGCAGGTGCTTGGGGCGGCACTTTCAGGTATTCGGGGGCAATTCGGTGGAGGGTACCTCATTCCCGCTCGGAGCGAAGGACCTCCCGCTGAATTGCCACAGATCGCAATCACAGCTTTTTGGCTGCTTGGGGCGGCAAAACCCCTGGAGCCGGCCCTGCTGACAGGATCTTTCCCTTCTGCAGTAAACAGATGGGAGAAATAGCTTGACAAAATTAAATGGTATGAAGAGAGAGGGGCAGGGAAAGGACCTAGAAATCTGCCTCCACTCCAAGTAAAACAGAGGGAATGAGGGAGCTCCCACAATCAGAAAGGCAGATAGCGGCTGCTTTGCAAGAAATAAAGGCCTCACACACCATTCTGAGTGCAGAACATGATTGCTGCATTAAAAGCCAAATGACTTACCCAGTGCAAGCCCCATGGCATTACCATGCAGATGCCTGGAGTGTAAGTCTTGCAGAATTTTGGCCCAAAGCACGTAGTATTCGGAAGGAGAACTATTAACCCTGAGTCCTTGTCTACACTTGCAAGTTGCAGCGCTGCAACTTAGCAGGTGTCTACACTTAAAAGCTCAGCCAGCGCTGCAACTCCCTGTTTGCAGCTTTGGTTGTTCACCTGGGTCTGCTTCCGGTGTAGCGAGACCAGCGCTGGTGATGCAGCGCTGGTCATCAGGTGTGGACACTCACCAGCACCAGTGTTTCTTGCCTCCAGTTATTAGACTATCCCAGCATTCCTTTCAGCCTCTCTGGTCACCGCTTAGCACTCCACTGCCTGTGCCAGAGCCTGAGAGAGGGAGTAGCGGGGCTTGCGCGCTCCAGGCCGGGAAGAGCGGGTGGAGAGCGCGGCTTGCCCGGCTCGGCCGGGAGAAGGGAGAGTGGGGCTTGCCGAGGCTCCGGCCGGGAGACTGCGGAAGCGGGATGCCACCACCGCTCTCAACCAGGAAGCGGGGAGAAGCGGGGCTTGCTGGAGGCTCCGGCCCGAAGATGCTGGGCTTCGCGCTCCGGCCAGCGAACGGGGAAGCGGGTTTGCCGCGCGCTCTCGGCCGGGAGACGGGGAGAAGCGGGGCTGCTGGAGCTCCAGCCGGGAGAGCGTGGCTTTAATAAGAAAGCTGCAATGTATGTATTCGTACTAGCTTTGGCCTGGTTTATTACTGTTTACACATGGGTTGAAGTAAGGGACAAAAACAGATATCAATGCTAACACTGATTGATTTTGAGTAATTTTTTCATGCAAACTGAAGTAACAAGGTATATACAGAAAGAAAGATAGATTAATCAAAAACAAAGACATATAAGGCCACATGGATAGCAGGGCTGTAACTCTACGTTTCTCTTGTGCATCTTAGTTGAATAAAACACTATCTGTCAGTGGTGGTGTTTTTTTACATCAGTAAAAATCTGATAGAATTATAACGCCCTTTTGAAATCAATCTGGAATAGAAGCAGAAATTAAAAATCAGACAGAAAACAACCTAACAAAGCTCCAGTAGAACACACACACCTCCTGGACCAATCCCTACATTAAACTTAAAAAACCACCATATAGTATCAATTATTATAATCTATCACATCAGTAATACAAATTATTTGTGAGAGGGTAGGTACTTGGTGTTGAAGCTCAAAGTAACACTTTGGCGATCAGAAAACAGTTATTTTGTCGGTTGTCAATCGTAAATCTGATTCCTTAAAACTAATAAGTTAGTGTCAATTACATGTTTTTATCAGACTCCCACAATCAAACCTAGTGCACATAACTAATTATACACCATTGGAGCGGATCAGGGTCTCCCTACTCCTCATCTATAGAAAGAGAAACAAACCTGTTATATGGGAAAAATAAGAAAGAAAATTTTAAGTTGTTCTCTTCTTTTAGTATAAAGTCATAACGTTCTCATACTACTAGATAGCAATGGCGCTATATACCGCATAAAAAGAACGGGGAGTTACGGTGATTAATTTATCCCTCCGTTTTCGATTAAAGAATGTAGTACTAATTGAGAATCATAAAAGTGGCATACAGCCATCCACAGACTGCATGCCAAAGAACTGCCCTACCCCCCCACAAGGAGACAATTATATCACCGTACCCCCCTTCTGTTTATGTGCTGTATTTTTAATAAAGAACATTCTTGTCTTTTTATTCACTTTTATTAATTACAGAAACTGAACATGTACTACAAGTAAAAAATACGGAACGTGCAAATCAATAAACCAAATGCAGAACTTCTGTGGCACTGCACTTAAAATTGGCAGTGGAAAGCACCCAACATTACGTTGGCTCAGCCTCAAATCTCCACCAACGGCATCCTAACCTTGAAGCACTGTTGCTGGCCTCTCTATTAGCCCTCTCTCTGGCTGGGCAAATAAATCAGTCCTTACACACGACTCAGAACACACACTCGTGAGGCCCATTCGTCACTGAGGTTACCCTTCCCTTCACAAATATTATGGAGGATGACGGCAACGGTAAAATCGCTGGAGTGCTTATCGCGAACACGTGTAGCTTCCCGTAGCGACTCTCCATCCCTTCAAAACACCAAAAGCACCATCCAACAGTCATTCGCACGGATCAGCCTGTGTTGAACCGGATCGCTTGTCCTGTCAAGCTTCCCTGTAATACGTTTCAGAGCCAAGGCAGTTACGGGTAAGCGGGTCTCTAAGATCAACAATGGGCATTTCGACTCACCAACTGATCTTCGTCCTGGGAAAACAGTCCCTCTGCAGCTTCCACAGGCCACTGTTCCAAGATCGTGCATCATGCACCTTTCCAGGCCATCCTGTTGTAAATGTCGTGAACGCCCACGTTCATACAAGCGCCTGCGAACATTGAGAAAATCCCTTCCGATAATTACTCGCGATGCCAGTGGGGTGGTGCCAGAATAGAAATATCGTCCCATCTAGTTGCCCACTCCACATTAGGAAACCATTTGGGCAAGCATCCCAATTGCTCGCAATCATTCCCACAGAGTCACGGTTCGTTAGCTAACAAGGATGCAAATTAATGGCCCTGCATACTTGCCATCACCACTATTCCAACGGTGACTTCCACTCCAAACTGTGCGACCGATCGTAGCTGGTCTGGATGGCCAGCTTCCGATCATAGCCACGCCCTTCTCACTACAGGCAGCTCTCAGTCTCGTGTCCTTGCGCCGCAGGGTTGGGGCGGTCTCAAGCCACACAATCCCATGAAAGTGGCTTTCGCATCCTAAGTTCTTGCACCACTGCTCGTCTCCGACTTGCCGGACCCGATGTGATCCCAACACTCAGATCTTGTTTCCCGACGCCCAAGAGGCCGTTCCTGCTGCAGAGCACGTCGTTTCCCACACGCAATTTAGTGTCAGCAAGTAAGCAGCATCTATTTCATCATCTGAGCTCTCACTGTCACCTTTGGAGCATAAAGAATATGATCAACTGCCAGACGGATGTTGCTGGCTAACATTCATCAGCAACACTCTAACACTCGGCTCATTTCTTACTGAAATCACAACGTGGTCAGATAACAAGATGACCAAAACGGCTTGAAAAGGAAGCGATGCACCACACACGTCGGTGGAACAGAAGCGGAATGACCACCCTTCCGTCCCTCCCACAACCCCCAGCATTGCAAATTGAGACGGTGCTTCTGTGGGATCACAATGCACCACTCACAACAGCGCTGCAACTGGTGCAAGTGTGGACACACTGCAGCGCTGGTCGCTGTCAGTGTGGACACACTGCAGCGCTGGCCGTACACAGCTGTACGACCACAGCTGTAACGGCCAGCACTGCAAAACTGTAAGTGTAGACAAGCCCTGAGTTTTAAAGAAAACCCTGTTCAAAGTGTGCAGTCTCGGCTGGCCACAGCCTGGTAGGACAGTGCTACTGGTGAGGCTCATAGGCTCAGAAGTGAAGCAGCCCAGAGAAAAGTAAGGACATGACCCAGCGCTGGCTGGTCTGACAGAAGATAACACAAAGCCATGTGATCATTGCCACACATGGGAGACACAATAACCTGGGAAAGTGAGAGGGGGAGGAAAGCAAGGCTAGTGAAGGACCCCAGCAGCTCAACTCCTACCAGGAGGACTTTTGCTAAACAAAACAGACTAAGGACTTTTCAACCTGTCCTGTGTATTTACAGGAAAAGCATTCTACTGGAAGGGGAGATTACCCCTTAACCAGTATCCCCAGCACTGTCAGTCTGCTAATATTGTAGTCTACATGATCACAGAATGAGAGACTGCTCTGTTCTCTGGGGCAGACTGCCAAAAGGTTGAGTAGCTCAGATAGGGAGAGATACGGACGTGTTGGCATAAATGTGAGAAGAGGGGCTCGTTCCAGCATCTGCCATGGGGGTGTCCTTTTACACAACCCTTTTGGAAGAAGATACAGTCCCATATAAGGAACACAACTTCACTGCAGCCAACGCTAGAGCCAAGTGTTGTTTTTTTAACTTGACTTCTGTCCTAAGATCCTTTTCATGAACTTTTACCCCGATTCACGCAAACGTCGGAGTCAGGCAGGAAAACACTTCGCTGGTGTTGGAACACAGCCACTCTCCTTCCCTGCAGAAGGTACAAAGAAACCAGCAGGTCATAGAGACACTCATTACAGGACAAATACTCTCATTACAGAGGAACCTGGCAGCAATTTCCTGGCTACTGTGAAAGTGCTGAACGCAAGACCAGCAAAGGCAAGACTGATAAGTTATTCTGCTTGACATCTGGGCTAAAGAATTCACCATATAAATAACACAACTGATAAGAGATGAGGCAATGTAATCCTACCAGCATCTGGTGCAATGAAGAAGGGTGAGACGGCTCCTGAGCCATGTAGCTGATTGAAGCTAAGATACTAATAATAAGACTAACTTGAATTTTTGCTTAAAATAGAAGGGCAGATCCTTTGCAGCAGTAAATTGTCATCGCTTACAGTCTAGGGAACTATGACAATTTACACCATCTGAGGATCTGCCCTGGAGTTTTTTCTCTTGGTTTTTCCTTTGGGGGGGTACAAGAGAGGGGTTGAGTACAGGTGTACATAGCTATAAAAACTGAAATCAGTTAAGAATGGTAATGGTAGCAGATTTAACTGTGCATGGGAATTGTGTTCCTGAACTGTTACCTTGCCTTGTGGAGAGTCGGTTGGAAGTTTTGAATCCAACCAGTCATTTGAAACCAAAATATTTCCTTTTCATTAAATATTCTACTTTGCTTTTTTCCATATCTTCAGAAGTGGAAGTCAGCTCTAGCGCTGAATGCCCAGGGTTCTTCTGGCTCAGGAAGAGAATTACTTCCAACTGTACATGCTCTTTCAGGAAGAGAGAAAAAAGCTTTTACATTTTCCTCATTTTTTTAATCTTATGTATTGAAACAAAACAAAATCAAAACAAGACAAAATAGTAAAAGAAAAAAAGCAATAGAGAAATCCAAATAGAACATCCAAGAACTAACTTAGGGCCCCAATCCTGCAGTGGACTGCTGCACCCACTGACTTCTGTGAGGGGCTGTGTGTGGGGACAGAAGTCTGTCCAGTCACTGTCAATTGTACAATCAGAGCATAAGTGAACCAAAGCCATTTATCAAACCTGGGACAGGGCGGTAGAGATTCCAGAGTGCAAACCTATCTCTGTCACTGAATGTGTGTGTGTCCTTGGACAAGTCTTGTATCCTGAGTATTTTCTTCACTCTGATGTGTACAATGGAGATAACTAATAGTTGTTATGTCACAGGGGCTGGTCCTGATGGGGTCGGGCACTCTGCTTAACCATGACAGACTCCTCTAAGCAGTTAAGGAAGGAGCTAACAAACAGGTGCAGCAGGGGCGTTTCATATGGGAATTTAGACCGGAATTGCAAGAGGCAGCTACATCTAGCAAACATACTTTTAAGGTAAGGCCAATAACCCCCTCCAAGAAACAAAACATGCAAGAGTAAAACTAATGCAGGCAGAAGTCCAGCAGCAGCATGGAGGCTATTCAGCGTATTGCACTGAATGCAGCATGTACTACCACCTGCCTCATGGGCATATGTGTGCACTTGGTGCGAACAGCTCTGGGCCCCCAGAGACTCAGCACAGGCTCTGGAAGCCAGAGTAGCTGAACTGGAGGAGCTAAAGGGAGACGGACTGATATAGGGAAGACCTTCAGGGACACAGTTGTGTGGTCCCACATCCAGTCTGACAGCCTCTGTGCTGTTAAGGAGGATAAAAGTCTCACGGAAGGAAATCAGGCTGGAGCAAAGGAAAATAATCCCATAATTGGGACTCTCCTTCCAGATGATGTCACAGTGATACACCTCAGGGGAGGAACCCGTTACTAGGAAGAGCCAGGTAATAGTAATGGGGGATTTATTAGAAGTATGAAACTGCATGGTAAATTGCCTGCCAGATGCAAAGGTTGCAGATCTTCCGAGACATCTCACGAGACTGGACTAGATGGACCATTGGTCTGACCCAGCGTGGCCATTTCTTCTGAGCCTAATAAAGACTTATGAGGGCTCAGCCAGAAGCCCCATACCAGAGGAAGCTGCTGAGGACAGTCTCCTCAGCGGAGCTGGTTAGGAAGCTACTCCCATTGGTGTTTCCCTGGAGAGCAGAGGCTCATAGAGAGGGAGAATAAGATAGACTGACAATGTCCTGGGCAAACCTTATGGAATTAATATAAACTTTATTGAATTAAGTTAAACCTTACTGAGTTAGGGTTAATACCTTTGGGGATCCACTGTATTAAAAACACAATTATATATGTGTGACTGTGGCATTGTATGTACTTCGGGGGATGCTAACATAATTCCTCTGATTATCAGCTCTTTTGAAACCACCTCCTGAAGAGGTGCACCTATACTAATTCAAAGTGGATTCTCCAAGGACCACCAGAGAGAGGATTTGTGGATAAACACCCTGAGTTTAAACTGTCTCTGGGCCGCCTTTCTGATCCAGCAAACCAACGGGACTTCTGGTCCAAGGTGGACCCAATCCTTGCCTTTAACTCAAGAGCGCAACCTCAAATATAACAATGAGATGGCAAACCAGCCAGTTTCATACTATTAGGTATGACAAAAGTAAAACCCATGCTTTCTTGTTGTCACCAACACAGCTGATGGAGAGAAGTCAAGGAAAGACCAGGGAGAACAGTAAAAATGTGAATACCACACCCATGATCACAAAATGTTGGGGAAAGAAAAAATAGACAGCTCTTGACGCAAAAACTTTATTAAAAGATCCTTTAAGCATTCATATTTAGCCCGTTCACATTGTACAGCTACTTCGTTAAAAACATGTTAAAAAACAGAACATTCATTTCAAATTAAGTAGTAGATGAATTATGGATTTTGATTATACCAAATATGTACATCGAACCATGGAGAATCTAAGTAGTCCCAAAGTAAACTATGTAACAAGTTTACACAATTGTACTTTTGCATTTATAGAGTTATGACATGCAAAGTTGCCACACTGAAAATATAAGGTAAAGAGGAAACCTTGTAGCTGCCTCTGTGCTGAGGCACAGCAGCTTCAGCAGCAAGCAACACACCTGTACAGTGGATATACAGTACATTCAGCAAGTTGGATAAATGATTTATTTATCTAACTATCAGTGACAGTTTGTCAAAGATGAAGAACTAATCTTCGTTATTGCATTTCATTGATATAAATTGTTTTCTAGTTCTGTATTAATTGGAAAAGTCAAAAGCCTTTAATTATAGCATTTCCATCTACCAAAAGACAGAGGGTGGAATCCTGACCCTACTGAAGTGAGCCATTGATTTCAGTAGGGCTAGGATTTCATCCAGATTTCATTTCCCCCAAACATATAATCAGCAGCAACCTCAGTACCTTGTTTCCCCCACCACCATTACTTTGACCACAAATTTTACTCCATGATTATTCACAGATTCATACATTTTAAGGTCAGAAGAGATCGTTACGATCAACTAGTCTGACCTGTATTTCACAGACCATGGAACTTCACCCTACCTCTGCCTCAAGCTCATAACTTCTGTGTGAGCCAGAGCATTCTCCTTTAGAAAGATCTCCAGACATGATTTAAACCCTGCAAGTGAGGGAGAATTCACCACTTCCCTAGCTAAGAATCAGCATTTCATTCTCCACTTAGTTGGAGGAGAAAGAACAGCAGCTTGAATTACTCTTGTGACTTCACTACTCAGCTTCTCCAAAGATCTTGCCAAGGTCATCCAGCAAAGAGAGAAGAGTGAGGCAAACGGAATTCTCCTAATCTTCATAGTAAAAATAAATTGCTATGTGTATAATTTTTAAAATACTGAAACAATCTTTCTGCATCCTAAGGGCTAGATTGTGATACACTCAGTCACAAGGAGTAGTACCCTACTCCACTGAAATTGCTTTCAGCCCTATTTAACATGCATACGTGCATCAAAATTGGGCCCAAACAACCAGTGAAGAGCAAAACAATCCTCTGCTTTGCAATTCACCTCTAAGATACAATTTAGTTTGTAATACAAAAGCAACCTCCTGTCCATTGATATAATAGATGCATATGAGGTAACAAAAACCAGAGATTCCATTTAATTCAGTTCACAAAACATTTGGGTATATATAGTTAGTGCTGCACTAAAAGCCTCTTACAATAGGCAACTGCTATCATAAAAGGCCACTGTAACTACAGTGGCACAGATTTTTCAGATCAATTTTGTTCCTACATTTTAAAAGATCCTTTCTATTAGGCCACAGATTTTTGCTGGTCCCTGAGGACTTGAGACCAGTTTCTCTGTGTACGTGTTAGGAGCTGCCAGAGACAGCAGGAGGCTGACAAACTAGAATGTATTGTTTTAAAACGCATCTTGGACGTAGAGAAACACCTGAGTTTGACTTGGACACCTTGATATTCCACATAAGCAGACAGCTGGCTGAAAGCTAGAAGGAGACTGTTAATTTGATCCCTGTACACTATCAGAATGCACCTCTTCCTTCCCTCTGACAGGCTCTAAGCCCCTCTACACCACACATTCTGTAGAGCTTTTTCATATCCCCTTCTTGGCTATTTCCTTCCTAACATGGTAAGAAATTATTAATTCTTTCTCTATGAGAGGACAGCCCGACAACAGACTCAACAATCTCCAATTCACTAAAAAACTAGGTGACGGGCTATAGGACAATGATGTAGCAAAACCCTAAGGAACCTAAACTTACATTCCACTTGAAATATTTTTAGGGGTCATACTTAAATCCCATCTTCAAGCTACTCTTTGAGTTACTCCCCTATTAACTGTCACACAGACGCTCTAGGTATGGTATTATTCATTACCCACCAGCCATTCGATAGAGGGGTTCAGCTCAGAAAGTGGCAAACACTATTCCAATTTGAGCACATTAGAAATCTAACAAAAACTGGAACTAAATAAATCAAACATCTGCTACTAAAAGCCTACGTCTCTGAGGTGCCTTCAGACTGGATACATGGGAAATGGACCACACGAAAGGGAGGGACTAAGCACCAGCTGGAGGGAGGCAAAATGTCGATGGACCTTCTGCAAAACTCTTCCCAAACAGTTCTGCTAATGCACATCTCTCATTTGTTGCCTGCGCCACCACCCCAGCTACTCCACTCCCAGGCCTCTCCTGAAAACAAACTGCTACTTGTACCAAGGCAAGGATGGTTCTGTCATGTGGTTAAACATTCACTAGAGATTAAGTGGAAATCATCAGATTTGTATTGTTACCAAGGCTGCAGTTGTCGCAGGAGGAAGGCTAGTAGTACTGCACACTGCAGCACTTTATTCTCTTCTCACCACTTTATTATCAGTGGCATGCATTCACAAAACAGCACTCAGAACATACACTGTGAGTGGAGGCTATTGTAGTACCCACAGAAAGATGTGGCCTGTCTGTGTATTATGGATCTAGTATACTCAATAAACGTCTTTAGCAGGAGTCCTATGGTTAGTTTCTCTATACATGCAATAGCCACTTTGAAAGCCTTGCTCTCAGGCCTACGTATTTAGAGTTCTGAAATAAACCACTAAGTCCCAGAAGTGCACAAAGAGACGCAGAGTGGAAAGATAGCCCCACTGAAGGCAATGATAAAACTCCCACTGACTTCAGCGGGGCCAGTTCACCCTAAATGCTCAAGGGAAGAAGTGTTTTGTCAACATCAAATACAGACCCAACCCATGTTTATTGGGGAATCAATTTGTTCCAGACTGAGAACCTGTTCTTACTCCCACTACTGGCAACTCAGGGGAAGCAGGGCTGGGCCCAGGACTTTGGACACAAACCTGCAACCCAAAGCAAAAATCTTACTCCAAACCCTCAGCAATGGGAGCTGGGGGAAGGGAGGGATTATAATTGTAAAACACTAATATACACCCATTCCAGTGAGCTATGCAATAGCATTGGATATTACATATATATTTACAAATATTGTTTCACAAACTTTTTACTTATAAAAGCAATATAAATATTATTTACACCATATAATACACTGCATACTGAGACAAGCAGGACACTATCTGTATGCAAAGCACTTCAGTACAATATTAAGCGTAATTGCCTAAAGGATGCTCATGCATCTTTAAATATATGCAAACAGAAACATCTGGAATGGCTGTACAAGTTTGAGCTCGGGCACAGGAAGGGTTAAAGTAACAGAGGTTCAAGATTCACACTGTAATAAGTGTTTGACCAGGCAGCTCAGCAGAATTTTCCCTCAGGTGATTTATTTCATTTCAAAATCTTTCTTGCCAGAAACAGGTCCAATGTGAAAAATATGATGGCAAAACTAATGAGAACTCAACTCCAGTTTCACTCTTCCTGGTTTACTTACACTTGTGTCTAACTAGTGTAACTCTGTTGATGTCAGGAGAGTTGTGCAGCTGATTTACAATGGAGTAAGTGAGAACAGAACTAGGTGCTCTCAGACAGATCTTTAGCTGGCCTGAATTGGGGCCATTCACAGAAGTCAACAGAATCTGGCCCTTTGTGCCTAATTTGACACTGACTCCCATATTCCCCCTTCCCCATTAAAAAAAAAAAATGGAAGAGGGAAAAAGAAAGAGATGCTGTCAACTTGAAATAAATAAATAATATTTCTGTCTGAAAATCTGGCAGCTACTGTAATTACAAGCAATGCCCAAGGCTAAAAAAAGCTAAAAAATTAGTTAAAAATAAAAAAGGTGTATTTCTTCCTGTGGTGGGGTGTCTATCCCACATTGGCATGAAAGGGGTTAACCCCAGAAGGGAGCAGTGGAGGGGAGGCCTCCAAGCGGCCTAGAGTGGCTGTACCGACTGCAACCAATCTGAGAGGGGTTGCAGGGAGCAACCAATCCGGGCTCAGCAGGGCCCATGTAAAAGAAGCTGCGGGGTCAGATTTGGGCAGTCATGGCCTGGAGCTCCAGGGGTAAGGACTGGGTTCCTAGCAGCTAAAAGAGGCATTAGCACCATGGACAAGGCAGCTGCTGGCAGGGACCGGAGTGAGAGAGCACCTAGCTGTCTGCAGGGACTGAGCAGCAGGGGCCCTGAAGTAAAGGTGAACAAGGAAGTGGCCCAGGGAAATGTACTGAACAGTCAGAGAGGACGCAGCATGTGGCTGCCAACTACAGGGTCCCTGGGTTGGGACCTGGAATAGTAGATGGGTCTGGGTTCCCCACATTTGCCAGTGATGGAAATGGGTGGACGAATGGACTGCAAGGTACTGGCTCCCGGAAGAGGAAAACACAGGCAGTGACATGGCTGGAGGGCCAAGTCATAAAGAGGATGTGGCAGTTCCTGGAGAGACTGCCAGCAGAAGTGAGACAGAGTGATGGGGTGCAAACCGCGGACGGGGGATGTCATCCTTGAGCTAATCCCCAGAGTGACCAGGAGGAGGTACCAGTTTAGCGGTGAGTGTTGCGCCCCATGACACTCCCCTTTTTCCAGTCTACTTTGTGCACTTGATGGCATCCTGTACATAGTCAACTAGCAACTGGCTTTTCTGGAGAGCACAAAAGCCCTTACTCATTTTTTAAAAGAATTAAAACATTCCTGTTGCACTGTTTCCAGGGAGCTCAACTAGAAAATGGAATAGTGAGAAATTAAATCATTAAGAAATGGAATTCAAATTCACAGTGCCCCTTAATTTGAAAAATACGCAGCTTTTTGCAACCCTGTAGACCAGCTTCATGTTCCTCTCAGTGAAACTGTGTCAAGGGTTTACAAAGAGAACTGCAATGTGGCCTCCAAATCCCACACTGGCCAGAGACGTAGGACAGCAGAGACCTCACAAACTCCAGGCCATTGTAGGGAATCTCCTCTGCCTCCAGTGGCAGCATATCTGCCTTGGCTGCCATGCACGTTTGGCTCCGGGCCTGCACATACTTTGACTTGCAGAGCGTAGAGGTCAAGGTATTGTTCTGCTTAGCAGCATTAATTTAGACAGGACTTTGGGGCTAAACTTACACTGTTGTGTCAGAGGAGCTTGCTGCATAGAATAGCCTATTCCTGAATCCTCTCTTGCCATGCCACTATTTTTCACATGCTTCTCCTGAAGCGCAGAAGGACTTTTCTGGTGGCTGTGACACAGTGGAAGACAAAACAGGCACCTTTTATCTCCTCATGATTACGTGTTTGCTCCTCTCCCTGGTGTTTTGTGCACGGGGGGAGCACAGGGCTCAGTCTATCCAGCATATCAATCTTTCACAGAGAACTAGATAAATCAGTCACAACAAAACATGTATTGATTACTGCCCTGCACCTAGTCCATCTGCACAGGACTACCCATCATCCTCTGGGATTGGAAACAAAAAAAGTCAGTAAAATGAATACCTGCCTAAAATCTGAAAACATCAATTAAAATGGGACATGTGCATGATTAGGGTTTGTTACCCAGAAAGCAGTAAGCTTACTATTTTGTACAATAGTGGGAGAAAAATAAATGGGCAAGATGTGTTCTCCGGTAGCATGCGACATACAGGTTATTGCACAGTAAATCTGATTCCAGCAGCTCCTCATGCCCACCTTCCGCTCGAGGCAAAGCTGCGGCTGAATGAGAAGTTGACCTCAGAGTTTTTGTATTTTCCCCACGCTCCAAATGGTACTATGACAGCAGTGCTGTTATCTTCAGTACCATACTGTATAGCCTGGGAAGAGAAATAAATCATTAGAAGAGAGAAGTATTATGATGATAAAGTACTATTTATCTGTGAGATTGAAATGTTTTACAAAGGAAGGCGAGTATCCAGCCCCACAGATCCAAGAGACCCCGGGCCTCCAGAGAGCCTCTGTCTCCAGCACCTGTCTCCTCCCAGCTCCTGGCAGATTCATTGAAGCAATTCTGCCAGGGGCTCCCACCCCCCAGGTGCGGTGATGCCTGGAATCCCAGGTGTCACCCCCAACTTTAGTCTGTGTTTGGGGGGGGGGGGGGGGGGAGAACCACATTTCTTAAATACTCAGTCTCACTTCAATTGGTGCCAATTTGCTGCCATAATATCGTCTATGCATTGCAACGGATCTGTCAGTCTGAGCATATTCAGCATTACACAGTCTATTCCCTGCTAAACTGCATTGTCCCTGCATCATCAACAGAGCACTAGTTAAGCCCAAAGCCAAACATACCTGCTCAGTCACAACCTGGGCTGCTTCTGGGGGATCATGGCACTGGTTAATAAAGTCACATATCTCTTGACTGTTCACCATGAAGTTAATGCCATCTGTAGTAAGGACCAGGAAGCTATCGCTTGCATGATGCAACTGTAATTAGACAGCACAATATAAATCATCTTATAAATAAATCATTGCAGGGCAGAACAGTTCTACTTTTTTTTCTTTGTTACAACAGACTTTTCCTTTTGTTGCTGCATATTCCTCCATTTTCTACATGGGTGATACCAATCTTAACTATGTCACCACATTGCTTTAAAGCCCTGGCACACAAAACAGTCAAGATAGCCATATTCCAAACATCATGAGGAAATCACTTGAGGGTGCTTCCAAGGTTTGGTAAGAACCCTGTCCTGGGTTCAATACATTGAGGCCTAAAGCCTGGCAGCTCGGTGTATTACCCAGTTACCAATGAACAACCTCAGTTATTACAGATTTTAAGGCAAGAAAGGACCATTATGATAATCTAGTCTGGTCTAATAGGGAAGTGTGCTCTGCCGTCGCTCTGGCAACTGCCCTAAGGACCATCTATATTGGTCCACCTCGAATATGACCCCCTCAGCTTCTGACTCTTACCACCTGGAGGTGAGGGAGGAGATACTGAGAAGATTAAGTTTAGGTGAGGATAGAGGGGTGGGAAGTGGTGGTTGGGGAATGAGGGGGCAGAAACTGAGAAAGCCATGTTTAACTGATTTTGAGATGCTAACTCACTTTTCCTCATATGCTGAACAACTGTAGAGCCCCAATAAAATGTGTCACTTACACATCTCCTGTATTTCCCCCTCAGAGGTGTGCAAAATACACACATTAGCTATTTTTTTAAAATTACTTAAGTTCTGGACCAATCTGTGAAAATCAACATGTCAACCCCACTGCTGAGGTGACACTTTCCTTTCGGCATATAACTAGTTTCAACAAAACACAACATTCATTACAGTTACCAGATGGCTGTCATGCTTTTATTCCCTCCCCCGCCCCCCCCACACACACACACTAAACCACGCTATTTAAAATCAACATTTATTCATGTCAACATTTATTTCTGGGGCCAGATGCTGTTCAGTGTCAGTCTGGAATGACCCCACCGACTATAGCATAAATGAGATCAGAACTTGGCCCATAGTCAGACCAAAGGTCCCAACAGCATTCTGACTGCTAGACACACATGCTGTGTACACCACAGGATCCAAAGGCTCAGGTTCAGTGTCCCCTATTAATCCTCTCTTACCTGAACCCTTTTAGTTTCTGGCTCTGCTGTTACTCCACTGTTTTTAAGATCCAAATCTCCTATACTCCGTGTCATTGCAAGTCTACCATTCACATGGGGCTGACCCACACTGTTCCACGCTATAAAGCCACCACATTTCCTTATCCTGTCCAAAACACAAAATAGAAGAAAATATGAAATAAAGCTCAGACCAACAATAAAAGGTGAAAAATTCCTGCCAGTGTCTTTAGGTTGGATTATACTATGCAGAGAGATGGCAAGGGTATAGAGGCCCAACCCAGAGACATTCACAGAGGTCAGACTTCTATTCTGAAGGACTTCAGGAGGGGATATGGTTTAGGAGGCTGAGTACTGGGTAGGGAACATGAGCACGAGTTCTAATTTTGGCTCTATCTCTGTGTCCTTGGAGAAGTCACTTAACCTTCCAGCCTCAGTTCTGCACCCATCTCTAGATAGAGAGGAATGCTGTGACGATGAGTTTCAAGATGTAAAGTGCTATAGGCCAGATCCCTAGACGCAGTAAATCTACCTAGTGCCATTGACCTCAGAGGAGCTGCAATGATTTACACCAGCAGGTCCTATTTATTTACTTTGATTCCCTTTTACTCAGAACAAAATTAGCCAAGAGAGTTTGACCAAGGCTGTCCCAAATGATGTTATTAGCATAACTGAGCAGTACCTTTCCTTCTCGTCCTTCCTTTCTGGAGTATGATCAATGGTGAGTTTTAGGGCCTTTCCCTTTCGACACAATAGTGCACGACTGTCCCCAACACTGGCCACAACCAGTTCAATGCCATCTTGCAGCAGGGCCACTGTTGCAGTGGTCCCAGCGTTCAGCAGAGTTGCTACAAACATCACATAAAAGAGAGAAGATTTAAGACTGTCCAGCAGTGTTGCTGCATTTGTAACAGAACAATGGTTTCAATGGTCAAAAACATGTGTGGTCTAAATTATGCAGTCACTAGATTTAAGTTGCAACTAAAGCTATGAAAATGGACAGTGGGGGGGGGGGGACATGCATGGGAGTAGGAGGTAAAGGTGTTTTGTGCAACAACATGGCTCCATGCAAAGATTGCAAACATGATAAATAGGTTTTTTTGGGGGGAGGGGGGATGGCTGCTCTTTGGGTCTGTGGCAAGTATATTTTCTATTCTAGTACCTTGGCTTTAGATATTGGAATGTACTTGGGCAATTTACATGGGAAACAGTCAGGATAAATCCCACTGTGGAGCTTTCCTCCTGCAGATGCACGTGGGTAATTCAGCAATGCTAATGACAGTTGGGTGTATGCTTTACAGAGTCGCTATGATCTGACCATTTCCCTCTCTCTGCCAATAGGCCAATGTTGCATCCAGTATTTTCCTAGCTGTCTAGGAGACGACTCCCTTCTGAGCTCTCCAGTGCCACTCAATTTGTTGGAAGGGCCACTGACTAGAGACCAGACGTGCTCCAGACCTGATTCTGCCCTGCCTGGCACCTGTGTAGTAATTCATACTGGTACAAAGGAGCTGGGAATGCTACTAAATCACAGTCCACCAACTGCCTTGCTGGTGGCCTTTTACCCAGATATAAATTAACTACACAAAGTGCAGTGGAGTGCAAGACAGGTCCGCCACTGCCTTCCCCCCCCCCCTTCCGCTATCCTTTGTGGGTTGAACAACATGCTGGGAGCTAGGAGGTTGTTTTTTTTATTAGAATGGATTAACTAATGCAATTATATTTAGGGATTCTGGTTTCAAATACTCATTTACTTTAACATCCTTGGGAAAAGTCATTTTGGTAGGTTAATATGAGTTGTGACTGCACCAGTTTGAGCACAGACCAGTTGTTTCATTAGCAATGAAGTAAATCCCCAAAGCTAAAAGAATTACTTTTTTGCTAGAGCACACGGTGTATGCAACTATGACAGAGAGAAAGCTGCTTCACATGCTTCTGCAGTGAGCTACTGCAGAAGAAAGCATGGACAGGAAGAGGTACAGCCTAGAATTTACAGCAGATGTGAATTCAGTTGAAAGCCCGGCTTGGGACCAGGCCATATTCTGAGTTTTTCTTTTCAACTGTTAGTTTTTAAAAACAGATTTTGAAAATTACAGCCGGTATTTTGTTGGTTTAAGCTAGAAATCCAAATCCCCATTTATATTCCTCTATCTCCAAATGAGAAAATAGTAGTAATTAAAGATATTCCTGCAACCACTCCTTTTCCTTAAAGAATATGGACTTCAGTCTTGCCCACACCTATTCACACTCTAACTGTGCATCTGGGGATTGATTGATTGGGGGCGTCACAAGGAGCTGGCAAATCCATTTTTGTGAGACTCAGGGATTCTACCCTGCTAGGGCAAATCTCCAGTTACCCCATCAGGGCCCAAACCAATTTCTTTAATTAATGCATTATGGGTCTGGTTCTGATGGATACTAAGCACCTACTAACTCTCATTGTGGTCAATGAAAGTTGCAGATTTCAGCACATTCCATAGTCAGCCTGTGTCATATTTACAGAGCATGATTTTCAGATGCGTTGACCACTGGCAGCTCCAGTCAACATCCACTGGAACTGTGGGTGCTCAGCACCTCTGAAGGAGTTAAGACTTGTAACGTGCGTGGGAGGAATTTTTCATGTGGGCAAGGTTTAAAGATGCATTGAGCCTTGTTGAAGAGTGAAAACAGTGTGAGTTGACAAATGAAAAAATAAAGCAAATCCATCAAACAGTCTAAACCAGACCGTCAGTACTATTAAAACAGGTATTACCACTGCACTGAAGTCTCCTGGTTCAATAAGTCTCTATCAGTTATGTCACCAAAGTACCCATCATTATACGTCTCAACCAGCTCCACTGTAATTTGTATCAGATCTTTGATTATTTTGGGGCTCAGATACAGGAAGCAAAACCAGATTTTTCCAGCCACTAAGCTGGCTGTAGCTTTTAATTTTTTTAATGAAGTGTTTGATTTTATTTCCAACTTTAGAAGGCCACACAAGAATTAGTGTGCTGCAGGCCCACTCTGAAATATGCTTAAAAATATGCCATTAAAATTTAGCAGTGAAATCAGATATTTTAGCAAAGCCAGTAAAATACCCGTTTTAACCAGACAGTTAAAGCAAAGTGAAAGGAAAAGCCTACATAAAACTACCTTTAATTCATGCTAAATGTATTTTGTTTAGAAATTAAAAACTAATGAGGAGTTGCCACTAGCCTCTGATATCACTCCTTGCTTTTGGAACCGTAATGCCAAGTATCAAATGCTATATTCTAGAAGGCATACAAGAGAATTATTGCACAAGTTATCAAATTTCTCTTGCGACTCTTGAAATATTTGGGGATGTGCCTCAACTCTTTAAGGCACAGCAAACACACACATCCCAAATACTCTTGAGTATTTAAAAAAAAAATCAAATCAACTTTCAGTACCAATTCTAGGGATATTACTGAAGAGCCAGACATATGTATGGCAAAGCTGCAGTAGGTACATAGTAACAGGCACCTTACAAATACCTATAGACCAAACAGAAGCTTAACATCATTGTTTGGAAATATAAGTGCCACTCAGGCTCCCTTTGCTGGGCCTGATTCTGCTCTCAGCAAGACCACGCATGAAGGTAATACTCAATGTGAGTAAGGGAGGAAGAATCAGGCCCTTATTAAATTAAAGGGGGCTTCAGACTCATTTGGATCACTAACACAGTTCCAAAATCTAGGAATTATGAATGTATCAAATTTCTAGTGCTTTACTACTATTGCGTCTAATTTATTTGTTAGCACTTTAAAGATATGCTGCATCAGCACATACATGGGTTTTAACGTTTAAAAAAATTAAAAAGTAAAAAAAGTTTTCACTTTTTCCTAATAATATCACTATAAAACTAAGATCTTTCAATAGGTTCTTAACACTCACTGGACAATTTTTACTGCATGTCATCTCAACTAATGTGACAAAGAGGATGTGGGAACCTTCCAGTAGTCCAGGCTAGGAACCGCCGGACTCCTTCACCTGAGACAAAATTAAGCAGATCTCTCTTTCCACTGAAGCCCAGCATATAGTGTCCAGGGCCTCCAGTTCTAGAGCTGCTGACCAGGTACAGTCTCTGCCACAAATAACACGTACACAGAGGCAAATAGGAAATTCACCCAGGGATTTTCTTCAGACAAAACAAACCTGCAACACGGGGGATGACAGAATAAGAGCTGCAAAGCAAGGGGAAGTATTCACTTTGGGTTTGCCTGCTCTGCTTTTCACGAGTGGTGTGACAAAATAGGTAAGTCTTATGACAATGCATAATGTCCAATTTGACCATGGCTCAATCTTGTCTAAAGACATACATGGTCTCAAATAGGTTCACTTTTCACAAGGATTTTCCCCCTTACCCTTTCACTACAGTGGTGTGTTACCTCTGTTGTAGCTTCAGCCTAAACAAAAGCCACAAATTATTTTTGTAACAGTATTGGGTGACCAAACAAATCAATGGAAAATGTTTAGCCATCTCATATTTGGCAAAGATAGATGTTTTAAAGAGCATTTCAAGTACAGTATATGGATCAACCTGTTTACAATCTTCATTTCTAAACAAAAAGATTCCAAGAAACTGACTGCTAAAAATAAACAGCTTTACAGCCATTGGATATAGATTCATGGATCGTCATGACCCTCTGAACAATGAATGTGGATAAAAATTTAAGAAAGTATTTAGATTAAGAGTCTTCTAACTTGATTAGATAATAACCAAGTACCATTATCAAGACTCAAACTTTTTAGGCTGATGACTATAATATATACAGCAGCTCTCTCTTTTCCTCAGTGTTGCAGGTTAACATATTAAAAGAATAGTCATGTTTTTGAACGGTAACTTTAAAAAAAAATTGATTCAGTATTTTATTCTCTTTATAGAAAAAGACCTTCACTATTTGTGCAGCATAATAAGATTTCAAGAGTGCCCCAAACAACACACACAGATACATCAACTAACAACCAACCTTGTTCAATAAAATGGCTATTCTAGATATGAATGGCCAGTGTGATTAGGGTCTGATACAATGAGCACTGAAGTCAATGGAAAAATTCCTATTGTCTTCACTGTGTATTGGACTAGGCTTTCAATATACTGAAGCAATAGCGGCACCTTACATGGCTGTCCTAGGCCAGGTCAGGAGAGTTGGTGCCAGTGTTTTCATCAACAAACCTTGGACATACAGCACTAGTCCTCTATAAGGTTGAGAATGTGCAAAAATGATCCATCATGAAGGGTCTTCCCTCACATGCTAAATCAGGGACTCTCAGCTGGGGGATGGGAGAGCTTCCCTTCAGGGCCAGCAGAATAGTCCAGCTGGGAGGATGCAAAGCAGAGAGAGGAGCTGTGGGGACAGGGAAAGCTGCAGGACCCTAGATTTATCCCCAAAGCAACAAGGCCAAAAGAGAAAGGGAAAAAAAAAAAAGCTCCATCATTAGGAAAGTAACTGGTACTGCTTCAGTTCTTCAAAAAGTTTGTGTTTATTCAGCTCTGGGCCACTGATATGGGGAGAAAAAGGTCAAGATATCTAGATCAGAAATGTAACAAACTTTGAAGTTGTACATGCTTGTAGGGAACATGATCCAAATTAGTGGGAGAAGGAGCTTGTTGCATTAATTGCATTTTGCTCTGAACTGAAATTTAAGAAGGACAAAATCTTCGCAAGATTCAAAAAGGGACTGGACATGTACATGGATAGTAAGAACCTCCAGTTATAACAGTTAATGCGAGCATACATTTTTGAAAGAGATATTAAACCTTCAGGGTTTAAGCCAAACTCTGTTAGGGATTAGAGGGAGCCCTAACGTGGAGGGCAGATTATCCTGCATGTGCTGACTGCGAGATTTCTATGCCTTCCCCTGAAAAATCTGGAACTGCCCCAGACAGAAACAGGATACTGGACTAGATGGACCACAGTCCAGCATGACAAATCCTGTGTTTCCTAAAGAGCCCATAAAACCCATCCGTCTATGTGCTGCACAGACGACGCAGCACTGTAGTGTTGAATGTGTAGCTTTTTTTACACTGGAAACTTGATGTAAGCATTAATTTATATATTTTTAAAAATATTTTAGTACCAGAAGGAGTGATTTAAAAATAAGGACCACAGTTCCTTGAAGAATACACAAATTGTAAGACTTGTTCAATTTCTGCCATAATTAAGTAGATCGTCTTTTTAAACAGCAACTTAAAAAACTCCATCTTCCCCAGATTATCTACTGTTTTAGTGACAGAGATTTGCCCAGTGAGGCCAAGATCCTGCAAACATTCATATATATACATTTTTTAAGTGTGTGTAGCTCCATTGACTAGTTTGCAGGTGTTAGCAGTATCAAGGCTTCATCATCCTAAAAATCCACTGTACTTTAAAAAAAAAAAAAAAGACAAGTACAGGCCACCAGCCCAAGGAATCAACAGATGGAGTCACCTATCAGAAACATTTAATTGAACTATTGTCTTCCAATACCCAGCGTGAGGCAGGATTTAAATATGAAGAACTGGCTTGGGTGCCATCACACGTCTTGACCAGCCAGTATTCCAGGACCATTGTTTCCAAGAGACTTTGGTAACACTCTTGACTCTATCACATCTAGAATAGCCAAAAATTGCAAAGTAAAATCCCAGACAGCATTTTGAAAGCCCACCCTTAGTGCACAGTCTGTCAATTAGAGAGTCTCTTTAGCTAGTTCAATAAGACGTAAGTACTAAATGTTGTAATTATTTTCAGCATAACAAAATCATATTTTAAGTACCATTGTTTTCTCTCATTACACTGTCTTTCTCCTCATGGAGCTGCTGTGAACACAGTAAACTTCCATTGAAATGGGTCACTCTAAACAAGCTCTTTTAGGAATATAGTTTGACAAATAAAACAAGGGGCCTTCAAGATAAGCCATTCTTACGGAAGCACTTTAGATCATTCAGGTGGGTGTTAGGCAGACTCATTCTTACTGCTGCATTTCAGACCCCCTCGGTAAAAACTCTAACTTCACAATTAAAATGTGTGACTTAATTCTTCATCTCACTCCCCAAAGTCAGGTTCAAATAATCAGAGGTTATTAAAAGGGTAATGCCAATTATTTTGTACTGCTTCTTCAATCAGGTTAAAAATCACTTTTAAATCAGTAAATACCACCTTAGCTTATTGTTTTTTAAATGTGTCTCTGTTTATCCATTCATGCTGTTTACTTTTTGTACTTCAGTTTGAACAAAAACTAGGTCAGTCAGTTTCACTTTCTAGTTTTCACACACTAGACAACACAGTAACGTTTGGCTTGCAAACAGGAAAGGGGAATGTTTCAATGCAAACCAAGAGCGCGTGCTGGCATTTTTTAATGTCAGTGGGATCAGCAGTGCAACTAGGGTGACCAGATGTCCCGATTATGTAGGGACAGACCCGATTTTGGAGTCTTTTTCTTATATAGGCTCCTCTTACCCTCCACCCCATCCCGATTTTTCGCACTTGCTGTCTGGTCACCCTAAGTGCAACATGGCTGTAAAATGGGCTTAGCCAACCACAGGAGTAGCACCCCATTGTCACAGAGCCCTCTGGTGACACCCGCTTCTCAGGGCCAATTTCCCTGTGCTCCTGCAAGCTCCAGATGTTCTAACAGCACCTTGGGCCACTGGCAATCAGCATACACATAGGTTAGTGGAATAATTCACCACACAGCCAGCCCAGAATTTGAGGAATACCAAAACTGCTTAATGCCACCTTTATACACCAGCCATCCTGAGGCATGCAGCAGGCTCCTTAACATAGCTGAGGATTTGGGGCATACTTTTCCCTACTGACTATGACCCCTACATTTTTTATTTATTTGTATAGCAGTACTATCTGTCATATTAATCTCTCTGAACCTAGTTTGTTACTTAATTGCCGCAGCAGAGCCAAGAGGGAACATTTAGATACTGTTTCTTCTAAAACCTACAGAATTAACAGCATTTTTTTTTAAAAACTGGTGACAGTGAATTTCCCATCATAGAGTGTTTAAATATATGCCAAATATGAACCATTGTAACGTATAGTACATTTGGTAAACAAGCTACTTGACAGGATAAAAGCTCAGTGGAATGTCTGGCAAAAGTTGAGACTCATATCCGCTCCCCAGATAAATTTCAGAGAGGGTTTTCATATCATTTCATTTTGAAGTGCTCAAGCGTGATTGATGCCAGTTGTTTCATTTGCAAGAAATTCTGAATGCAAATCCTTGTGTTAAATAAAATTGCTTTCAATATCCAACATATTTTATTAATACAAAACACCTCTGCAGCTATTTCTAAAACCATTTCCCCCACCACTGCAAAGTAGGATACAGTCGTTCTACCTACCATCAACAGATAAGTGAGCATGCCTCGCAAATGCGTTGTCTATTTCTAGAAAAGCTTTGGTCAACACGGTTTCCAAATTCTTCTCCTGGGAAAGGAATTCTCTGGAAACAAAATAAAGACAGGTTCAACTTCTTCCACAAACATACCTCTCCATCTACAGCAATTTCCACAGGCTTGTCTTCCCACTACAAAAGTTGAATCACACTATATCATCCTTTTGAGATAACAGGAAGCCATTAGCATTCTCCCCTGTCCTTCCGATGTAAGTGAATTTGACCTTCAGTATTGGTGATTTTTAATTGTTGCATAATTCTAGTTTATATAGAAAGTATGCAGCCTTTGTTTAAGCCACTTTAATTACGCAAATGGAGTGGTGCAAGTGATACACCTTGCACCTGTACTGCAGGCATTGCAACCTGTAACTCCCACATGCTTTTGGCAGGTCCAATCCTGGAGGAGGCTGTGCACTTTCAATTCCCCAGTGAATTCAATGGGTTTGACTAGACTGGTGCTGGTGGGTAAAATCCCACCCTCCCCAGTGCAAAGGATCTATGTGAGGACTAAGACCACTTAAGCCTTGCATTGTCCCTTTGCACAGGGGAAGTTTCACCATAGGCGAATAGAGGAGGGAAGCACTACCGACCCTCTGTTAATTGCTACGAGTGCCCACACAACCTGACTTTTCTGTACTTCAGAACGGTAAAAAACGAATTGCTCATCGTGGCAGCGTCCAATCTCTGACACTCTTCTGGCACCGGGGAATCCTCCTCGACTCCAGAAACAAGAGGCGAACAGTGAGACAGAAGTGCCACCAAGTTTTATATTTCAATGATCAAAATTACACTATGTGATGGCGGGCAACTCACTTTGTCTCTCTCTGCTGCAGTCCCCTCGCTCTAAACTAGGGATAATAATATTTACCTTCTCCTGCTCTCTGTGTCTTGTCCATTTGAACCGTAAGCTCTCCAGGGCAGGGACTGTGTCTTACTACGTGTTCGTACAGTGCCTTGGACAAGGGGGCCCCAACCTAGTAGGCACTAGTAGTAATGCAAATAATAAAACAAATGCCAAGCATCAAACCCTTGCTTACGTACTGAATGTACTTTTCCATGTACTTAGCACAGAAATCAGCTGCTGCAGCCCCACCATGCCCATCATACACTGCAAAATACAGGACTTCATCTGTCAGCTGAGCATAATCAAACCGGTCCTCATTTTCCTTCCGCTTTCCAATCTGGCTTGCGCAGCCCACCTTGGCCAGACTGATTTTGGGAATCGGCTTCCCATACTTTATGCTGGGTGGGAGGAGTATGGGCTCATCGATGCGATTGTCCCAGATACCAAAAGTGTCCCATGTGGCTGGACGCCCACTGCCGTCTGGATCGAAGCGGGAAGCCCTGCGTTCTGTGGTGGAGCTCTGGCACACAGCAGTCAGGCGTTTGTCGTCTTGCAAGAGGCGGGATGTCAGCAGCGCTCTCC